>NC_140177.1:25141596-25221158 GCF_963971535.1 Notolepis coatsorum | reverse complement strand
TCTCGAAAATCTTTGCACAGGGTTGTAGCCAATGAGTGTGGCTTTCCAATGATACGATATGATGATCATGATATGATAATTGGGGATCTAATACGGTCTCTATTGATCGATTTATGATAAAGAAAAGCAGGGTCCCCCTATAGGCTCTTAAACAGCCATATTTTTTGAAAATCCGCCTAAAAATACATACCTAAGTAAATGGAAGATTGCGCCACTTCTACCAGGGCCATTTGCATGTTTTTGGTGTCTAGGGACATCTATGGATCTCAGGGAATCTATTCCCAGTTTCAGAAATATTGTGTCTGTTACTAGGCTTGAGTAAATTGTGATTAACCAAAGGAGAATATAAATTCTTATTATTTAAATTTTTTTTTATAATTCTTATTTTTTTTCTTAAATTTTTTCATCTTTGAAAAAAATTACCAGACATGGAGAATTTCCACTGAGCTCATTCAGCACCTTCTTGAGATCACGTGTACAAATCTAAGCAAATTAATAAAGGGCAGATGATAAAACAGGAGATTTTGTAGAGACAGTACTGAATTCTGCCATCCGGACACATGCAATTTGAATATAGAATATCAGGCCTATAAATGACCTTATTATGGCCAAGTCGCACATCTATGAATCAGGCCAAATCTCAATTTAGTATCACCAGGCGTGATTCACAAACTGTGAATGAAATCTACTGTAAGTACAGTTACTTTTTTATAATGTAAATTAAATTTATATTCTCTCAAAAGACTACACTCAAGTTAAGTTGCGCCAAATCCTTGTGTAAGAACATTAATTATACATTTTTTTATCCTCTTTTTCTCCGCCTCATTTTCTATGCTTTTCTCCCCATCCCAATTTAGTCGTTATGCCAATTTCCCCCCCCTCCCCTACCTGGTTGTTGTGCACATGTTCCCCCTACTGGTCGGTACAAGGGAACCCTGAAGTCTACCACATGCTTCCTCCGACACACGCGGAGACAGCCAGCGGCTCTCTTTTCACCTGGCAGCAGGGACTCTCATTGGTGAAGTGTAACGCATGGGAGGTCACGCTGCCTTCACCACTTCCTGCCTTTCGCTGAGCAGGCACCCAGACCTGACCTGGGAGCGTCTTCAGATTTGCGCACTCTGGAAGCCGGTTTCAGAAAATAGCGTCTTCAGGCTCCCAGAATGCAGTTCTGTGTCGATGAAAGGTGCATACGATCAAATACTTTGACTGATACGACCGAAATTGGTTTAGTCTGGACATGGCCCGAGTGTTCTTCTGTCCGGTCCCGCAGGGTCAATAGAATACATTCACACCTTCCTGTCCCTATAAGTGGAAGTCCAGGTGGGTGCAGTTTCAGTGACACTTTCCCAATTTCACTGCCGAAGTCAATGGAGAAATTAGACAGGAAAGAGTCAGATAAGGGGCTACAATTTCAACAGTCGATATAAGATACAATGAGGTAAGATATTCCTTTATTGATCCCCTATCATCATAGCAGCATGGGGAGGCAGGAGGGGAGGTACAGGTATGGGCAGGCTGGCAGGGTAATAGTAGAAGACATAAATACAGGCGATAAAATGATAGTACAGTGGAAAAGTAAAATTAGGCAGTGTAAAGAATATAATTAACTCTGAATATGCGCATCTGAGAAATTGAAATGTGATCAAATGTGCAGATGAGGGTCTGTATATAATATATATACCGGTATATATATATCAGTTATATTATACATTACAATGAATATGGTTACAATACTACTACTAAATCTACAACACTAGAATCTAAATATATATACTATATGGATGTAGATATGTGGAACATCCTGAGATTTAAGTCTGCACTTCACCTCAGTAATCTTTCCATTTCAAATCCCAACGTGCTGGGAGTGCAGAGCCAAAACAACAATAGAATAGAATCCTAAGACTTAAGTCCCTTTCCTCGCCATGTGCCATATTCACCCCATCTGTAAATCCCAGAGTTACAACCGGAGTTTGTTTTGGACCGCTCACCACCGAGCGCTCGGCCCAGGCGCAGGTCAGGGGCGGACGGCTCTGGCAGGCCTCTCTCTCCTCTGAGTCACAGGTCTCCAGTCAAAACTAGTGTGATCTTTGGAGGACAGGCAGAAGCTGTTTTAAGGGGATTCATATCTAGGACGCCTCCGTGAGGGACAGTTGACCTATCTCGAGGCCCGCCCTCTTTTCCTCTATCCTCCAATCGCAGCTGTTGCTTTCCTCGGACAAACGAAGTAGCGTCTAGTGGGGGGGGGGAATGATTCCACAGGCCCATTTATGCATCACTGGTTCTACACAGAAATGTGAGAGCTTTTAATTTGAAGCATGTGCTCTGATCTGGTTAACCGTCCTCCTGATCCGCCCTTCTCGGTAGCGGCAGGGAAAAGCCCCTACATGAACCTTAAAAGGACTCCTGTGGACACATGTCTAGCGGAGAGGGTCTCTCGGGAAGGGAGGAAGCCGAGACGATGCGTATTGGGTCTCTTCTTACCCGCAGCCCTCCCTCGACACGCCTCATGCGGATGTGTGGTGAGCGTGCCCTGTTCCCCTACTCGCTGGCACATGCACAGCCACTTTATGTGGAGGAAATCAAAGTGGAAAACATGAGATGAAGCCTCCCGCTTTCTGCCTACATGTACAGAGGGGGGCGGGGGCGTTGACGGGAGGTGTTATTACCACGCCGTGCCAATCAAAACCATGTCTCTAGAAGAAGAAAAAGTCATTCAGATGTCAGGTGGGCAGAGGGTCAGAGGTCAGCTGCTTGTACACCCAAAAACACATGGATACATATTATATTAGATTACATTCAAATGTGTACAGTACAACGAACATAAATTGAGTTGAAACTACAGTTAATCCAAAACTTTGAACAAAAACAAGAAAGATCATATTACACCTGTTTTAGCTACATTGCACTGGCTTCCTGTATCCTTTATAATTGATTTGAAAGTTATTTTACCTATATACAAACCATAAATGGTTTAGCACCTTCATACATTACTGACTTCCTGTAATTTTATGTGCCAACTTGAGCTCTTAGATCGACCACAGCCGACCTCCTTAATCTACCCATTGCACGTGATGTGTCATTCCTCCGTTGCGTTTGGGGGTGGGTGCGTGGAGTTTGCCGTTTTCCTCGTGGTGGCGAGGTCACCGGGACCGGGGGAGATGGGTCGGGGCTGGCACTCCCGTCGCGAGTGGTGCTGTTTGTGTTTTTCCTTCGGTCATGACGTGCTTTATCAGGGGGGGGTGTCTTAAATGGGGATGTGGTGAGGATTGATGTGTATGGTGTTTGGGGGACTGGCTGTTCCCGGGGGGGTTCAAATGCTTTCAAGCAACACTGTACTTATTGTACTTATTTTAGGCCTATTCTTATGTCTCTGCACTTCATGCATTGCTTTTATTCAGTCAACTGTATGCAAATTTTATGCTATTTTCTGTGAATCACTTTGAGCTGCGATCCATGTATGAAAGGTGCTATATAAATAAAGTTATTATTATTATCCAACCAGAGTGCAAATAATAATAATAATAATAATAATAATAATAATAATAATAATAATAATAATAATAATAATAATAATAATAATAATAATAATAATAATAATAATAATAATAATAATAATAATAACTGGATTTCTTTGAAGAAGCACCCCGGGGACCAATCCAAGTGCACCTGTCCGTCTTCGTCAGGGAACGGGACAGCGTTAGTGATCTGTTGTGCATGTTTTTCCATTGGGTTTATCTTAAATATAAATATATAAATTAGTACTACTGAGTATAGTGCTAATCAGATGTATGTATACAATTGTAGCATTATAGTAGTTGTAGTATAGTGATACAGGTATAAAGACGGTACAAAAATACAATACAACAAGAATAAGTGTGGCTGTGTGTGTCAGAGGTCAGCTGGTTGTACATCCAAAAAACACATGGATACATATACAGACATGGCAAACGCCACCATGAATGCACAGTTTGCACACAGCCTCATAATACGA
The DNA here is from genome assembly GCF_963971535.1 of Notolepis coatsorum. NCBI lineage: Eukaryota > Metazoa > Chordata > Actinopteri > Aulopiformes > Paralepididae > Notolepis > Notolepis coatsorum. The sequence goes on along the minus strand of NC_140177.1, from coordinate 25,217,164 downwards.
AGTCTTCCACAGGCTGCAATGTTTTGAATTTTCCATTCATGGGATTCAAACCCTTCTGGCTCTGACATGGATTTCATGATGTTTTTGTTGTACAAACTTGGACCATTCCTACTTTCCCTGTGAGTATTGGGGTGTGTATACTTTCTGCTGCTCTCTTGCAGCACTTTATAAGTATAGATCCTTTTTGTATCTACTTTTTCAACCCCATTTTTCTATTTTTCTCCCATCCCAATTTCGGTATTATCCAATTCTTCCCTCCCCTGTCTCGAACGTTGCTAGACCATGCCTCCCACTGGTCGGCTGCAATGTGGACCAAGCCTTGCATCACGTGTCCCCTCCAGTACACGAGGAGGCAGCTGTCGCATCTTTTCACCTGTACAGCGCGATCTCTCAGTGGCGAGGAGTAACGCGTGGGAGGCTCACGCTGCCCCCGTTGCTTCCTGATTCTGCTGTACAGGCGCACCAACCGACCTGTAGGAGTTGCTGTCCACAACGTCTGATCCCCACCCACCGGCTTTCCCACCCCCTAATACTGCCAATTGTATTAGTATGAACGACCAGCCAAGCCGGAAGCAACGCCGAGAGCTGGGCTCGAACCCAGCATCTCCTGCGTTAGTGGCGAGCGCCTTGCCCACTGCGCCACTTAGCCGCCCTATAAGTATAGATCTTAAATGTAAACATAACATTACTATACTTTTCATGCACACCGTGGGAGAGTCAATCGACTTGTTTCAGCAAACATGTCATTCATCTCTCTCACCCGAAGTGTAGGCTCACAATTATCCAAAACTAACCAATATTGAGGCCTATATTCAGTATATACTTTGATTGCAATTCCTAAAGTTTAAGAATTGGATAAATCTGGTTATTGTCAACCTAAAACTTATATTTCTATTGTCTGGTATCATACCAATCTGTTCCCACCAAAATATCACCATTGGGTCCATAAATAAGACATTTATGTTTCGCCTCTAATGTCTTTTTGACTCTGAAACAGAGATGTTTTATAGAATTCTGACCATTCCCCTGTGTCTGTATAATGCCAGATGATTGAAAGATACGGTGCAGGTTGAAAACCACCAAAACAATCCTTGATCCTTCAAGTGGACAAGCCTTGGTGGATTTCCTGTCGGCGTTCATCCACTGAAAACTCTGAGGTCTATATTTATGTGTGTGTTTTTATCCACTTTTTCCAGTCTTGCAACCAGTGGACATTAGGCTTTCCTACACATACCTCTAAAATAGCACTTAAATGCATATAGGAATTGTCCAGCAATTACCGTCTGTCCTGAATGCTGTTGACATGTTTATTGCTGTAATCCGCTCTGTCAACTACTCAGTTCATTGTGGTAGTAGAATAGATGTGCCCTTGTCAGAAATATGTGTTTCTTTCCCCTCCGCAGACATATAGTCTATATACAAAAGGGAGCGTTTGGCAGGAGGCACGCCTCTACAATTGGAGCTGCCAGGTTACACATTTTGTAATTTGTAATGTGCAGCAGAGGGGGGGGATTTAGTATTTCACAGCAGCCTGGTAGAAAGTGGCGAGGCTGTCATCCTGTCTGGTCAGTAGTCAGGCTGTCGCCCTGTCTGGTCAGTAGTCAGGCTGTCATCCTGTCTGGTCAGTAGTCAGGCTGTCTTCCTGTCTGGTCAGTAGTCAGGCTGTCTTCCTGTCAGGTCAGTAGTCAGGCTGTCATCCTGTCTGGTCAGTAGTCAGGCTGTCATCCTGTCTGGTCAGTAGTCAGGCTGCCCTGCTGTCAGGTCAGTAGTCAGGCTGTCATCCTGTCTGGTCAGTAGTCAGGCTGTCATCCTGTCTGGTCAGTAGTCAGGCTGTCATCCTGTCTGGTCAGTAGTCAGGCTGTCTTCCTGTCTGGTCAGTAGTCAGGCTGTCTTCCTGTCAGGTCAGTAGTCAGGCTGTCATCCTGTCTGGTCAGTAGTCAGGCTGTCATCCTGTCTGGTCAGTAGTCAGGCTGTCATCCTGTCTGGTCAGTAGTCAGGCTGTCATCCTGTCTGGTCAGTAGTCAGGCTGTCTTCCTGTCTGGTCAGTAGTCAGGCTGTCTTCCTGTCAGGTCAGTAGTCAGGCTGTCTTCCTGTCTGGTCAGTAGTCAGGCTGCCCTGCTGTCTGGTCAGTAGTCAGGCTGTCTTCCTGTCTGGTCAGTAGTCAGGCTGTCTTCCTGTCTGGTCAGTAGTCAGGCTGTCTTCCTGTCTGGTCAGTAGTCAGGCTGTTGTCCTGTCAGGTCAGTAGTCAGGCTGTATTCCTGTCTGGTCAGTAGTCAGGCTGTCTTCCTGTCAGGTCAGTAGTCAGGCTGTTGTCCTGTCTGGTCAGTAGTCAGGCTGTTGTCCTGTCAGGTCAGTAGTCAGGCTGTTGTCCTGTCAGGTCAGTAGTCAGGCTGTATTCCTGTCTGGTCAGTAGTCAGGCTGTCTTCCTGTCAGGTCAGTAGTCAGGCTGTTGTCCTGTCAGGTCAGGCTCCCCATTGCTGCACGTATCCGCTTCAAGGCCCTCGACCTAGCATACCGTGCGGCAAAGGGAACCGCTCCCGCCTACCTCCGGTCAATGGTCTCTAACTACACACCCTCAAGACCCCTACGCTCTGCATCTTCTGGCCGCCTCAGATCTACTCCTATCCAAGCTCCCGGAGGGTCATCAAAGAGAAGCCGCCTATTCTCAGTCCTTGCCCCACAATGGTGGAATGAACTACCCATCCCAGTTAGGACAGCCGAATCCCGTCCAATCTTTCGCCGTCGACTAAAGACTCACTTCTTCAACCATTATCTGAAATGATAAAAAAAAAAAAAAAAAAATCTAACCCCGACTAACCTTACTGTCATGCACTTGTCCTAATAAACTAACCTACACTGTAACACGCAACACTTTGATGAACATTGTTACTCAGCTGATAGAGTTATACCCTTCTTGCTGTCTTGTCGCACAGAACTTGTAAGTCGCTTTGGATAAAAGCGTCAGCTAAATGACTAAATGTAAATGTAAATGTAGTCAGGCTGTCATCCTGTCAGGTCAGTAGTCAGGCTGTCATCCTGTCTGGTCAGTAGTCAGGCTGTCTTCCTGTCAGGTCAGTAGTCAGGCTGTCTTCATGTCCGGTCAGTAGTCAGGCTGTCTTCCTGTCCGGTCAGTAGTCAGGCTGTCTTCCTGTCTGGTCAGTAGTCAGGCTGTCTTCCTGTCAGGTCAGTAGTCAGGCTGTTGTCCTGTCTGGTCAGTAGTCAGGATGTCATCCTGTCAGGTCAGTAGTCAGGCTGTCTTCCTGTCAGGTCAGTAGTCAGGCTGTCTTCATGTCCGGTCAGTAGTCATGCTGTCTTCCTGTCAGGTCAGTAGTCAGGCTGTCTTCCTGTCTGGTCAGTAGTCAGGCTGTTGTCCTGTCAGGTCAGTAGTCAGGCTGTCTTCCTGTCTGGTCAGTAGTCAGGCTGTCATCCTGTCTGGTCAGTAGTCAGGCTGTCTTCCTGTCTGGTCAGTAGTCAGGCTGTCTTCCTGTCCGGTCAGTAGTCAGGCTGTCTTCATGTCCGGTCAGTAGTCAGGCTGTCTTCCTGTCCGGTCAGTAGTCAGGCTGTCTTCCTGTCTGGTCAGTAGTCAGGCTGTCTTCCTGTCAGGTCAGTAGTCAGGCTGTTGTCCTGTCTGGTCAGTAGTCAGGATGTCATCCTGTCAGGTCAGTAGTCAGGCTGTCTTCCTGTCTGGTCAGTAGTCAGGATGTCATCCTGTCTGGTCAGTAGTCAGGCTGTCTTCCTGTCTGGTCAGTAGTCAGGCTGTCTTCCTGTCTGGTCAGTAGTCAGGCTGTCTTCCTGTCTGGTCAGTAGTCAGGCTGTCTTCCTGTCAGGTCAGTAGTCAGGCTGTCATCCTGTCTGGTCAGTAGTCAGGCTGCCCTGCTGTCTGGTCAGTAGTCAGGCTGTCATCCTGTCTGGTCAGTAGTCAGGCTGCCCTGCTGTCTGGTCAGTAGTCAGGCTGTCATCCTGTCTGGTCAGTAGTCAGGCTGTCTTCCTGTCTGGTCAGTAGTCAGGCTGTCTTCCTGTCTGGTCAGTAGTCAGGATGTCATCCTGTCTGGTCAGTAGTCAGGCTGTCTTCCTGTCTGGTCAGTAGTCAGGCTGTCTTCCTGTCTGGTCAGTAGTCAGGCTGTCTTCCTGTCTGGTCAGTAGTCAGGCTGTCATCATGTCTGGTCAGTAGTCAGGCTGCCCTGCTGTCTGGTCAGTAGTCAGGCTGTCTTCCTGTCTGGTCAGTAGTCAGGCTGTCTTCCTGTCTGGTCAGTAGTCAGGCTGTCATCATGTCTGGTCAGTAGTCAGGCTGTCATCCTGTCAGGTCAGTAGTCAGGCTGCCCTGCTGTCTGGTCAGTAGTCAGGCTGTCTTCCTGTCCGGTCAGTAGTCAGGCTGTCATCATGTCTGGTCAGTAGTCAGGCTGTCATCCTGTCAGGTCAGTAGTCAGGCTGCCCTGCTGTCTGGTCAGTAGTCGGGCTGTCTTCCTGTCCGGTCAGTAGAGAGTGATCTACTCCTATCCAAGCTCCCGGAGGGTCATCAAAGAGAAGCCGCCTATTCTCAGTCCTTGCCCCACAATGGTGGAATGAACTACCCATCCCAGTTAGGACAGCCGAATCCCGTCCAATCTTTCGCCGTCGACTAAAGACTCACTTCTTCAACCATTATCTGAAATGATAAAAAAAAAAAAAAAAAAAATCTAACCCCGACTAACCTTACTGTCATGCACTTGTCCTAATAAACTAACCTACACTGTCTTCCTGTCAGGTCAGTAGTCAGGCTGTTGTCCTGTCTGGTCAGTAGTCAGGATGTCATCCTGTCAGGTCAGTAGTCAGGCTGTCTTCCTGTCTGGTCAGTAGTCAGGATGTCATCCTGTCTGGTCAGTAGTCAGGCTGTCTTCCTGTCTGGTCAGTAGTCAGGCTGTCTTCCTGTCTGGTCAGTAGTCAGGCTGTCTTCCTGTCTGGTCAGTAGTCAGGCTGTCTTCCTGTCAGGTCAGTAGTCAGGCTGTCATCCTGTCTGGTCAGTAGTCAGGCTGCCCTGCTGTCTGGTCAGTAGTCAGGCTGTCATCCTGTCTGGTCAGTAGTCAGGCTGCCCTGCTGTCTGGTCAGTAGTCAGGCTGTCATCCTGTCTGGTCAGTAGTCAGGCTGTCTTCCTGTCTGGTCAGTAGTCAGGCTGTCTTCCTGTCTGGTCAGTAGTCAGGATGTCATCCTGTCTGGTCAGTAGTCAGGCTGTCTTCCTGTCTGGTCAGTAGTCAGGCTGTCTTCCTGTCTGGTCAGTAGTCAGGCTGTCTTCCTGTCTGGTCAGTAGTCAGGCTGTCATCATGTCTGGTCAGTAGTCAGGCTGTCATCCTGTCAGGTCAGTAGTCAGGCTGCCCTGCTGTCTGGTCAGTAGTCAGGCTGTCTTCCTGTCTGGTCAGTAGTCAGGCTGTCTTCCTGTCTGGTCAGTAGTCAGGCTGTCATCATGTCTGGTCAGTAGTCAGGCTGTCATCCTGTCAGGTCAGTAGTCAGGCTGCCCTGCTGTCTGGTCAGTAGTCAGGCTGTCTTCCTGTCCGGTCAGTAGTCAGGCTGTCATCATGTCTGGTCAGTAGTCAGGCTGTCATCCTGTCAGGTCAGTAGTCAGGCTGCCCTGCTGTCTGGTCAGTAGTCGGGCTGTCTTCCTGTCCGGTCAGTAGAGAGTGAAACTCTGCCGCAGGGAGTAGCTCGTATCACTTCCTGTCTGTATCCTCCACCTGAACACAATGCAGACGGCAGCCTCATCTCTGCTGCCATGACACCTCCTTCCACCCATATACCTTCAGTCACTGCCTGCCGCTCAGCTGCGGAGATGTCCAAGGGCAAGGACAGCCACCCCTCCCCTCTTTCTCTCTCTCTCTCTCTCTATCTCTCTCTTTCTCTTTCTCTTTCTCTCTCTCTCTCTCTCTCTCTCTCTCTCTCTCTCTCTCTCTCTCTCTCTCTCTCTCTCTCTCTCTCTCTCTCTCTCTCTCTCTCTCTATCTCTTTCTCTCTCTCTCCGCTGCCTCCGCTGACACCATGCGGAGCAGCAACCCCCTCCGTGCCCCCCCCCCACAGCACGTCTGAAGGAGGTCCTATGTTATGTTAACTAGATATTGATTCCCTCCTCCAGCGTCATACCTTATATTAGAACACGTATATAAAAACAAAAAACAAAAGGGAGGCTTGGTGGCAGGCGTCTGCTGTGTTTTCCCCAGCGTGTGCTCAGGCAGCAGAGGGCCATACGTCTGTGTTGTATACATAACATAATGGTGCAGCTCCCAGGCTCACAGGGAGGAGCCTTACTACTGTTGTTTAGGTGTTCTCACCCCCGTAATGTCTCTGGACATGAAACATGAGCAGCCCGAGTTGGTAATAAGGACGTTGTCACACGTTGTTAAAGCCTGACATGTCCTGCCCGTCTCCCGGCACTAAATAAAGAGGGCGGGTGAAGCCGAGGACTAATGACTGTTTTGGTGGTGTTTTTTTTTGTTGTTGTTGCCATAGTGCTGTGTCACTCAGACGGGGTGTGGTGCTCAAACGTGTTCTCGCCATCCAGGGCACAATGGCACTGGGGGGGGGGGGGGGCAGCCTCTCACACACACACACGCACACGTGCACACACACACACACACACACACACACACACACACACCTGCACACACACACACCTGCACACACACACACACACACACACCTGCACACACACACACACACACACACACACACACACACACACACACACACACACACACACACACACACACACACACACACACACACACCAGACGCCCCTGAAGGCACACAGCCAAAACACCAACACAGGTGTTGTGTGAAGCTAAACAGTGTTGTTTCTAAACATACCTTAACGTAGTACCAGCAGCTCAGGCCTACAGTGTTGTTTTTAAACTCACCTAACGTAGTACCAGCAGCTCAGGTCTACAGTGTTGTTTTTAAACTCACCTAACGTAGTACCAGCAGGCAGCTCAGGCCTACAGTGTTGTTTTTAAACTCACCTAACGTAGTACCAGCAGCTCAGGCCTATGGTGTTGTTTTAAACTCACCTAACGTAGTACCAGCAGCTCAGGTCTACAGTGTTGTTTTTAAACTCACCTAACGTAGTACCAGCAGCTCAGGCCTACAGTGTTGTTTTTAAACTCACCTAACGTAGTACCAGCAGCTCAGGTCTACAGTGTTGTTTTTAAACTCACCTAACGTAGTACCAGCAGCTCAGGTCTACAGTGTTGTTTTTAAACTCACCTAACGTAGTACCAGCAGCTCAGGTCTATGGTGTTGTTTTTAAACTCACCTAACGTAGTACCAGCAGCTCAGGTCTACAGTGTTGTTTTTAAACTCACCTAACGTAGTACCAGCAGCTCAGGTCTACAGTGTTGTTTTTAAACTCACCTAACGTAGTACCAGCAGCTCAGGTCTACGGTGTTGTTTTTAAACTCACCTAACGTAGTACCAGCAGCTCAGGCCTACAGTGTTGTTTTTAAACTCACCTAACGTAGTACCAGCAGCTCAGGCCTACAGTGTTGTTTTTAAACTCACCTAACATAGTACCAGCAGCTCAGGCCTACAGTGTTGTTTTTAAACTCACCTAACGTAGTACCAGCAGCTCAGGCCTACAGTGTTGTTTTTAAACTCACCTAACGTAGTACCAGCAGCTCAGGTCTACGGTGTTGTTTTTAAACTCACCTAACGTAGTACCAGCAGCTCAGGCCTGTCTGAAGAGGCTGCAACAACCTCAGGGCCTTTTGAACGCCTGTTCCGGCGTACGGCCGGCATCGAAGCTAAGGGTCACGGGGTCATGGTGACTGACTGAAAACACGGGTTGACGGCACGTCAATGCCACGGCCCTTCTTCTTAGTGCCTTTTAATGTTTGGCTGTACGCCCCCGCTAAGCGTTAGGGTATGTGTGCAACTCTGTCTAACCTTGGCTTTTAAAAGAGATCAACGCCTACGGCCAACATTACAGTCTTTCGCAGGCTGTAGCAGGCTCTGTTTTAAAGCTAGAGTGAATATATTGGCATCGTATGAGGCTAGATGACCATGAAGCCAGTGGCGAGGGACAACTGACATGGCCAAGAGCTCCCTTGACCTCTCACCGCACGGTATCTGAATGAAAACAGGCTCTATGGGTTAGTGTTGTCAAAAATATCGAAAAATCCATACATATCGATTCTGAATATTTAAAACGGTTTCAATACTCATTTCCCGAAATATCGATATTTAATTATTAATTAAAAAAAATCTTCTTCTTTTTTTTTGTATAAGGAAGTTGCATTGTTCATTTCAATACCTGTAATAGTACAGTAGTCCACGTCACACACACATGTGCATTCAGTTAAGTCGGAATATGACTGTAATACAAACAGTTCAGTTTGTCAGGTACATGCAACACAGATTACAGTGTTTACATCTGTCTGCTTGAGAAAATACTAGGGGTGGGAATCACCAGTTTCATCATGATACGATACGATATCGATTCTTTGGACAACGATACGATATTTGCCGATATCACAAAGTCTCTCACGATACAATACGATTAGATTAGATTCAGGTGCCTGCAATCGATATGAGATGATATCATATGCCCATTTAACACAATCAGTAACATTTAGATCAACTAAAAAAAGGTAACGAAAATATCATTTGACATTTGTATTTTTGAGCTCTTCCAGACATTTAAAGGAAAATCAATCTATTGTTTTTAATACAAATAGACCTCCTGTTCACTGTAAAGTGCTACGTTTTGATATATTGAGCTTTAAACTTTAAGCTCCATTTTTTGGAACTCAAAACTCAACCTAAAACCCCTCCCTACCTCCCTCTCCCAAACCGTTCCTACAACAATTTGTTGATGTTGCATGATCATGTATAGGCCTACATTTATTATGTATTATATTGTTTATGTTTAAATAACATTTAAACATCACACTCCTCTGACCTCATCTGGTCTTTCCAAAGACACGTGCACACACACAGAAAGGGAGAATGCTATGCTGTAACGTCTACACACACGGAGCTACTGCTGTTGTTCTTGGGTGGATAGGAGACTCGCCACAGGATTTTTTAAATAAGAGTATCGATATGAATCGATCTTATTACATTGCATCGATCCGATTCGATCGTTGATAATTACATCGATGTATCGATCTGGATCGATGTATCGTCCCACCCCTAGAAAATACCATGTTCTGCAATAAAAATGATTGAAGTGAGATGAACAGTTATTTTTAAATGTGTGATCTAAAGATAAACAAAGGGTTTTAAAAGTGTTATATTTATCTTCTCGTATAGTATTTATTTTTATTTTTTAAGATTTAACCTTTTTCCCTGTGGTATCGAAAATGGTATCGAATATCGATACATTTCAAGGTATCGTATCGAAGTTCAAAATTCCAGTATCGTGACAACACTACTATGGGTACCCATGAGTTTCCCCTTTACAGACATGCCCACTTTATGCTAATCCCATGGAGTTTTAGACCAAGAAAAGTTGTTTGCATGCAGTATAAGTGGGTTATTTTCGCCTATTCTAAAAATGGTGTATTTGAATATTTCTGCATACTGGGTCCCTGAACAGTCTTTGAATCGCATAAATCTGGTATTACTGGAAAGCAGAGACTCTTGAGGATCCAATGAGTCCAATCGTATTCATGTGTGATGATGTTAGTCCCCATAGGGAGGTGTAGTGGTTACGTCATTGCTGTTTCCCGCACGGTCCACCCCTCTTGCTATCGCAATGTATTTCCAATGGACACATTTCTAAATCGTCTCATTTAAAACAAATAAAGCATGAACATTGGCATGGTGTACCTTTATGTGTGTATTCATCCACAATCTATAGCTCAACATGAAATAATTCGCAATTAATCGTAAAGGTAGCAAAATAACGTTTATGTTTTCGCTCACTGAGGAACTACACTTCACTCTGTCAATGGCCATGACGTGTATTAGGTGACAGCACTGAACGACGGGCGTTCTACTGGTAATTGTAGTTATTTTTTAACTCATTCAGTGCCAGACCCAACATTTCTCGGGGTTATCTCGCCAGCGGTTGAGCGCCATACCTGGGATTTCTCGGGTTTTGATCCTCATTCTATAAGTCCCTGGCTTGTTTGCCTACGTTGGAATTGCAATGCCGATCGAATATCACCAGGTGGCAGTATCGCCTACCGTTTGAACTCTGATAGAAATGGAACAGGAGAGTAAATGAATGAACCAGACTATCGAGGCTCGCTCTGAGTGGGAGGAGCTCTTCCAAAGCAATCGCTAGCAGATCTGCTCGCCTCAAAACCTATAGTGTCCCGTAAACATGTGTAATTACATATAAACAAGTAATCACAATCGCTGATGGGATCATTGGAATTATTCTTTTTGGATTACCTTCTGGCTAAGGTAAGGACCCCCCATGTCTATTTTACCGAACCTGAAACATGTTTATGTAACGATCACAGTGTATTACTTTACTGGACATAAAACAAGCGTTTTGTAACGATCGTATTTTTAGGGTAAGACTACCCCCCCCCCACATGTGTACATTATATATACCTTTGATTAGGGAGTATTTGGGGTTTCAGGGGATCAACCACAACGGTTTGGGCTTATTGCATATAACACGTTTTATCTCGCGATCTATGGAAAAAGACTGGATTATCTTGGAAATGGACGATGTTTGACGTGTAATAAACTACAAACTACAGTGTGTAGAAACTAACACTTTTTTACATGTTGGACTATAAATAGTGTTTGTCAAATGAGCCATACTATTGTCTCCATAGCTATAATATAGAATCTATAATATAGTACCTCGGAGCCTACATATCCGAGGACTTGACATGGACCACACACATTAACAGTGTTGTGAAGAAGGCACGACAACGCCTCTACTTCCTCAGGCGCCTAAGGAAGTTCCAAGTCAGCCAGAAGATCCTTAAGAACTTCTACTCATGTACAATAGAGAGCATCTTGACCGGCAACATCACCTCCTGGTTTGGGAATAGCACTGCACAAGACCAAAGCAGACTACAAAGAGTGACACGTTCAGCCGAACGCACAATTGGAGGGGGGCTCCCCACCCTCCAGAACATTTACTACAAGCGTTGCAAGGGCAAGGCTAAGAGAATCATTAAAGACTCCAGTCACCCGAACAACTGCCTCTTTGAACTGCTGCGGTCAGGCAAGCGATACAGGAGTCTCAAGGCGAGCACAGAAAGACTCAGAAGAAGCTTCTATCCCCAGGCCATCAGGCTGCTAAACGAACAATGAATGAACACTACACAACAACAACCACCAAACGCACATAGCACACACATCCACACGCACACACTCACTTTAAACAAACACACTGTAGCACCCACTCCACACACTTATAGCACACACCCACTTTAAACAAACACACTGTAGCACCCACTCCCCACACTTTATATTTATGGATGAAGGATTGCACTACAACTCGTACACCTTACTGTAAATTGTACCTAAAATTGTACCTCATCCCATTTCTGCTTTGCACTAGATAGTACTGTACATTAGTACACTGCATAGTATTGTGTATTGTATATTATATGGTAACTCAGAACATTGTACATATGTCTATACCGAACACTGTGACCTCATTTTCTTCTTCTAAATTCATGCTATATTATGTTATTATGTTATTTGATACTATCTTGTCTAGCACAGTCTCTGGAGCGTAACAGTAAGAAGCATTTTGTATGAAAGTATTCTGTACTTCTGTATGACAACTATTAAAGAACTTGAACTTGAATATACAATAGCTCCGCAAAGATCATGAAATATCGCGAAAATGGTCATGAAAAGCTGGCGCTAGACAGTGAAGGATGGGGGAAACTTGTGGCTGTGAAAGAGTTAACGACAAATTAAACAACTTTATAACTAACTTTATTTCAACCAAAAATGCTAAACAATAATGTTAGTGATAGAAGGGAACTCATTTTGTGCAAAAATGGAAAGCTTGGTTCATGAGGCAGAATTATTACAATTGCCGATAATACATTTTCCCAATGATAAATCCCTATACGGGTGGACTGCACAGGAAGTGACGTCAGACTACACCTCGCCATAGTAGCCATTTCATTATAGTGACACCATTTCTGAAACTTGACCTCACTGTATAGAATGACCTATTGTGACCTCTAGGATAATCACAGCCTTGTGAAACTTTACAACCACAAACTAAATACCTACAGCATACAGCAATTCTGCAATTGCAATTATTACAGAAATCTCCAAATGTGAAAGGTTTTTGATACCAAATCAATCACAGCATGAATTCTTCTGTGGTCTTGGTGTCTTAATGTGGTATGTTGGAGGGATTTTTTTTACCATGTTCATCAATTATTGATTGGTCAAAAATGGTTACACTGCACCAAAATCTGTGTAACAACAAATGATCAACTCATAAATTGCTGTAACAACTCATGAGACATAATTGATACATACACTTCCATCATAATGTTCCATACGCTCGAAACTTGAATAGGTGCCCATCCAAAACCCAATGTTTATTACAGATTAACGACTAGAAAAACACGGCTGAGCTGCATCTCAATTTAATCTCCAGGTTCCAGCTGATCATCTACTGTTGACCTGCTGTCTCCCCCTAAAGATACCCTCCCCTCCTAAAAAAGGCAAACATGGTCCCATGGTGGGTCTTTGAGGGTTAATGCAGCGGCCTTATTTTCAGTAGACCATTACACTGTGTTGTGTAACAGCAAGAAGGTGAGAAGCGCGGTGGCCCTGAGGCAGACAGGCTCAGACGGGGAGCTCCCCTCCTGATTTGGCTGCAGGTGTTGGCAGCAACAAAGCCTGTGAGGTCTCTCATTGTCATCTTTTGTTGTGTCGTAAAGTGATATCCGCAGATAACCAGTTTCGCATAGTCGAGCGACCAGCACTCACGCTAACAGTAACATTCCACCTCCTCTCTCTCTCTCCCCCTCATCCCTCCCTCCCCCTCTCTCTCTCTCTCTCTCTCTCAGGCGTGCCAAGTTTCGTCAAATCCCCAGAGGACCAGACGGGCATCTCGGGCGGAGTGGCATCGTTCGTGTGCCTGGCCAGCGGAGATCCCAAGCCCCGCCTCACCTGGATGAAGAAGGGCAAGAAAGTCAGCTCCCAGCGCTTTGAGGTAGAGACACAGAGACACAGAGAGAGAGAGAGAGAGAGAGAGATAGAGAGAGAGAGATAGAGACCTAGAGTCAGCTCCCAGCACTTTGAGGTAGAGACACACAGAGAGAGAGCGAGAGAGAGAGAGAGAGAGAGAGAGAGACCTATAGTCAGCTCCCAGCGCTTTGAGGTAGAGACACACACAGAGAGAGAGAGAAAGAGAGAGACCTAGAGTCAGCTCCCAGCGCTTTGAGGTAGAGACACACAGAGAGAGAGAGAGAGAGAGAGAGAGAGAGAGAGAGACCTAGAGTCAGCTCCCAGCGCTTTGAGGTAGAGACACACAGAGAGAGAGAGAGAGAGAGAGAGAGAGAGAGACCTAGAGTCGGCTCCCAGCGTTTTGAGGGAGAGAGAGAGAGAGAGAGAGAGACCTAGAGTCAGCTCCCAGCGCTTTGAGGTAGAGACACATACAGAGAGAGAGAGAGAGAGAGAGAGAGAGAGAGAGAGAGAGAGAGAGAGAGAGAGAGAGACATAGTGACAGCTCCCAGCACTTTGAGGTAGAGAGAGAGAGAGAGAGAGCTAGAGTCAGCTCCCATCGTTTTGAGGTAGAGAGAGAGAGAGAGAGAGAGAGACCTAGAGTCAGCTCCCATCGTTTTGAGAGAGAGAGAGAGAGAGAGAGAGAGAGAGACCTAGAGTCGGCTCCTAGCGCTTTGAGGTAGAGACACAGAGAGAGAGAATGACCGCTCCCAGCGCTTTGAGGTAGAGACACATACTGTATAGACACACAGAGAGAGAGATAGTGTGAGAGAGATATATATAGAGAGAGAGACCTAGAGTCGGCTCCCAGCGCTTTGAGATAGAGATACATAGAGAGAGAGAGTCAGCTCCCAGCACCTTGAGGAAGAGAGACATAGACACACAGAGAGACACAGACACACACAGACACACACATATATACAAAGACACACACACACATAGACAGACACAGACACACACACACACACACACATGCACACACACACACATACACACATATGCACACAAAGACACACACGCACACACATGGTTTCTCTTAGCCAGTTATTTATTTATTTTTCATTTAACCTTTATTTAACTAGGTTAGCCCCATTGAGATTAAACCCTCTTTTCCAGCCTTTATTATTATCGGCATTTTGACCCATAAAAAAAGATCTTGTCGTCCAGAGCAGGCAGGATATCCAGACAGACACATTCAGCAGAGACTATTGAAACGATGTGAAAATAAATACATACACGCTGCAAAACCTGTGGACCAGCCAGGTAGGAGGAGCAAAGCCTAAACACAACGAAGACACCAGGATGATGTTATATTTAGTTAGGGTTGTGATGAGGGGAGGATGGGGACACAGCCGGCACTAGGGCTGTCTTAAATACTTCGAAGCTTCGAAGCTTCGTTCGATGGGCATGGGATTCGAATGGGATGTAGGGATGGTTTGGACTACTGACCCCGCCCCCGCGTTGAAGTGCAATGCCCAACAACTCTGCCTCTCTTTGTTAACTACACCAAGCAATGCTGTTTGTTATTTAAGATGAGGTTGGACTCGGCACTGACAAATGTGTGTTCATTGTGCTGCTTTTATAAAGTGTTTAGTTTGTCTAAGATTTAAAAAGATTTAAACTTTACAGCACTGACAAAGTTGAACAAAGTTCTGTACAAGTCCCACAACATAAAAAAAAAATTATATATATGTATATATATAGTTTATAATAATACTTTTTTTTAACCCGAAGCTTCGAATTAAAATCGAATCTCGGCCCCGAAGCTTCGAAAGCCAAAACAAAATTCGAAGGTCAGCCCTAGCCGGCACCCACTGGATAGAAGGAGGAACAGGTGGAAGGAGATCACCCCCCCCCCCCCCCCAACAACTCTGTACACACATCTGATTAGCACTATATTCAGTAGTAAATTATATATTTTATACCCAGTTTAATCACCTGCACATTGTATATTACTATTGCACGTTATTGTTATATTTGCACTCTGCATCTCTCTCTCTCTATCTATCTCTCTCTCTCTGTCTCCATCTCTTCTCTCTCTATGTCTCTCTCTCTATGTATCTCTCTCTCTAACACTATGTCTGTCTCTCTCTCTCCCTCTATCTTTCTCTCTCTCCATCTCTTCTCTCTCTATGTCTCTATCTCTATATGTCTATATCTCTCTAACACTCTATCTCTGTCTCTATCTCTATGTATATCCGTCTCTCCCTCTCTGTCTCTCTCCAACACTCTCTATGTATCTCTCTCTAACACACTCTATGTCTCTAATATCTCTCTATGTATCTGTATGTCTCTCTAACACTATCTCTGTATGTCTCTCTCTCTCTCTCTCTCTCTCTCTCTCTCTCTCTCTCTCAATTAAATTCAATTAAAATGGCTTTATTGGCATGACATAACTTGTACATGTTGCCAAAGCAAATTATTAATATTAACATAAACATGGATTACAAAACAGATATCAATGTCAAAGTACATAAAAAATATCATCGTAAAATATCATCAACACATAAAACATCAAATATTACAGCATAAATGTGTCAGGTGACTTTCACTCACTGTCCCTCAGTCTATGGCAGGCAGCAACATAGACTGCTGCTAGCTCACAGCTTGTTGAGTCCTCCCCTAGTAGGACTGGTAGTTTGTCTGTATCTGGTAGTGTAAGAAAACCTTTTGTTATTAATTCACATTTTTAAAATGTGTTTCTCTAATATATTTATATTTTTCACATTTGGTGAGGAAGTGTATCTCAGTTTCAGGCTCATTGAGAATGCAATGACAGCACAGCCTTTGCTCTGCAGGAAGCCAGGTTTCCCTGTGCCTCCCCTTTTCAATAGCAAGGCTGTGCTCACTCAGTCTGTATTTTGTCAAGTTTTTTTTTTAGTTGTTCATCAGTCACCATGCTCAAATAATCTGCTATGGTGTACTGTCGATTTAGAGCCAGATAGCCATGCATTTTGCTCTGTGCTTTTGTTTGTGTTTTCCAATAGGTGATTTTTGTTTTAGCTGTGTAGTAATCTCAGGGCTCTATGTCTCTCCCTAACACTATATCTATGTATCTCTCTCTCTATATCTCTCTCTGTATATCTCTGTATCTCTCTCTCTCTCTCTCTCTCTCTCTCTCTCTCTCTCTCTCTCTCTCTCTCTCTCTCTCTAACACACACAATCAGAAGCCTGTTATTGAGTGTAGCGTCAACTTTTATTATCTCCAAGCGAGACAAGATGGGTCCTCCGCTCTTTAATCCTCTTCCATCTTGTTTTATGTAGTCTGCTTCATCTCCTCTCATCCTTCTCTCTCTTCTTCTCAGCCTCATTCATCATCTCTCTCTCTTTCTATCTCCGGTCTGCCATCTCTCCAGCCATACATCCCTTGATGTATGGCTGTCATCTCTCCAGCCATACATCCCTTGATGTTTACTCTTTCTCTCTCTCTCCCTCACGCTTTCTCTCTCTCTCTCTCCAAAACAAATTCAGTCGTCATCATATCATGTTCTCAAATCAATGAGTAATTGTGTTTAATAATCGTGGTTTCAATATCGATCAAAATAATCGAGATTGGGGCGGTCAGGTGGCGTAGCGGAGATTGCGTTCGTCACCAACCCCGGAGACGCTGGATTCGCCTGTTCGAATCCAGCTCACAGCTCCGGGGTTGTCACCAGCTTGGCTGGCCGTTCACACTAATACAATTGGCAGTATTAGAGGGTGGGAGAAGCTGGCGGGGTGGGTCCGGGTCGTTGTAAACAGCGACTCCTACAGTTCGGTCGGGGCGCCTGCTAAGCGCGGATAGGATCTAAGGGGGGTAGTGTGATCCTTCCACACGTTACACCCTCTCAGTGAGAGTCCGCGGAATCGGAGGAAAAAGGAGGGGGGAAAAGATCAATAATAAAAAATAAAAATCGAGATTATGATTTTTGACATAATTGAGCAGCCATTCTCTATTTATTTATCTCTCTCTCTATATCTCTTATCTCTCTCTTTATATCTATCTTTATATTTCTCACTCTTTTCTCTCTCTCTCTCTCTCTCTCTCTCTTTCTCTCACTATCTCTTTCTCTCTCGCTCACCCCCTCTCTCTTTCTCACTCACTCCCCCCCCTCTCCTCTCTTTTGAAGCTACAGTATATGAAGAGCTATAAGGGAGTGCCTTAGGCCCTGTAACAGTGTACACTGAGGAGAGGCTGTGTGTGTGTGTGTGTGGGGGGGGTCAGGGTTGGTAGAACATCTGAAGAACAACGGAGCGCAGAGTAACAACAGGACCCTGCTTCTCTCTCCTCTCTCCTCCTCTCTGCTCCTCCCAGGTGATCGAGTTTGACGACGGCTCGGGCTCCGTGCTCCGCATCCAGCCCCTGCGCACGCACCGCGACGAGGCCATCTACGAGTGCACGGCGACCAACAGCGCCGGGGAGATCAACACCAGTGCCAAACTCACAGTGCTGGAAGGCAAGTGCTCATATCTCCTCCTTTCTCACTCTCTTTCTCCCCTTCTCATCTATCTTTTTACCTTTCTCTCTCCCCCCTCTCTCTGTCCTCATCCACTCTCTCTCTCGTTGCTTTTGATGCCACTCGAGAACATTGCCAAAAGCAAATATGCGTGTTTGTCTTCATAATTTATACATACACATTTGCAAATCCCGAGGACACCTGACATTGGCAATGTCACGGATTGGCAGTTATATCTTTATGTAAACTCTGCGAGATGGAAAAGGGAATTGCCAATATTTTTGGGTGAGGTTATCATACGGTACAGCAGATCTAAATCTAAGTCCTGTGTGCCAGTAAATATTTTGATTGCTTGCTGTTTATGCCATTTTTACTTTAGGAAGAGCAGAGCACAGTCAGAAGGTGTCAAATAAAACTTTCAGATCAGCTTTATTTTAAGGCCTTCACTTTCCACACAGTCTGTATGAGGCAGACCTTAAAGGGGCAGCAGTAATATATGGCGGGTGTACTTAAGGTAAAAAGTAGTTTCTACATGAAACTGCTCACAACAAGGTCCGTGGATTATCTTGAGTAACCGGGTCATGATTTCTGTGAAGAAACATTGCTTTTGAGTTTTTCAAATGTTATTTTCCTTTGCGCCACTAAAACCCAGTGCCATTCAGCTCCATTGTATAGGAATGACGACGGATATCTCTACGGCACATATCTCTACGACAGATATCTCTAGGACAGATATCTCTACGACCAATATCTCTACAACAGATATCTCTACGACAGATATCTCTACGGCAGACATCTCTACGACAGATATCTCCAAGACTCAGCAAATCACACTGAAACTATCTGGATAGATAGTAAGGGGGAAAATATATATATATTTAAAACCTTTGGGTGAACTGGCCCTTTAACTCTCACTACCCCAAGCAATCACGGTAGACTGTTTATCACAGTGGCTCAGGAGGTAGAGAAGTCAGCTGGTAATCGGAAGGTTCCAGGTTCGATCGGAAGGTTCACAGCACGTGTGTAGTTTAGAGACTTTGATTGATTTGGCAGCTGAAACGTGTCCCTTGGATGAAGGCCTCCGGACTCAGTGAAGACCGGACAGTGTTTTCTTTGGGCGAGACGGTTAATAAATGATTGTTACTCTATCCCACGTGCGCTGGAGGTTAGCCTTCATGCTCAAAGACCGGATTGACCCCCGTGGACCTCCCCACCTCCCTCCGCCTGCAGAGATGATGTGTGCGATTGAGCCGTGCAGAGGTCCACCGCCTCCCTCTGTCAAATCTTCCATATCGCTTAGCGCCGAGCCGAGAATATCTCCCTTAATTGATTTGAATTTCCCTTAATTGATTTAAATGTCCTCTTGCGGGCGCTAGCCTCCGTAGGAGTTGATCCCATCAGAAGCCTGCGTGGAGAGAAGCAGACTCGGAGCTGGCCAGCGGGGGGATTAATAGGGTTTGTCCACAGCGATTACACCGACGTTAGAACACATCCTTTAAAAAGAAAAAAAATTTCAGACATTAAGCTTTTCCACCCCTTTCTGGATCTCTCTCTTATGAATTCTCTCTCTCTCCCATCTCTCCTATCTCCCCATATCTCTCTCTCTTATGAATTCTCTCTCTCTCCCATCTCTCCTATCTCCCCATATCTCTCTTTCTTATGAATTCTCTCTCCTCTCTCCTCTCTCCCCATCTCTCTCTCTCGCTTATGAATTCTCTCTCCTCTCTCCCATCTATCTCCCTCTCCTCTCTCCTCTCTCTCTCTCTCTCTTTTTCTTCCTGTGATTTGATGATAATATCGACCAGGCCTGTGCAACAATCTCGCCGAAGGGCCTTTTCTCTTGTTTGTTCTTCCTTCCTCTCTATCTTCCTCTCCCACTTCACGCGCGAGGCGAACGTGAATACCGCTAACGTGACATGAGTGTACGCGGCGCGTGGAGGACGAGATGAATCGGCGGCGTCGGTTTTTACGCTCGTGGTTGAAAAACGCTGGGAAGTTAGGCTTTTCTCTCTCCGTCACCGGAATCAAAAGGGACAAGCGCCTTACTCAACAGTGAGCAACTGATCTTCCTAACAAACATGTGTTGTGCACTCGGGGCCCCGGGGCCTCTCTGGGGCCCTGTCGCTCTGCGTTAAGCGCTCGTCAGCTCCAGCCCCGCAGTCGGAGCGGGTCAATTAGTCTGGCCCAAGTTTTCCTATTGGAGGAGGACGGCTTGGGCCCGTATCTGACCGGAGAGGCTTCGCTGGGCAGGAACAGAGGTCCGTCTGTACATGCTGCTGCTGCTGCACATGTATAGTACATTGAATTAGAAGATCTGCTGGTCCACAGTGCAGCGCATGGCTGGACGCCTCGGAGCATGCACGTTCCCACTCACACACACACACACACACACACACACACACACATGTGACACACACACACACACACACACACACACATGCGACACACACACACATGCGACACACACACACACACAAATGTGATACACACTCACAAACACATGCGACACACACACATGCGACACACATATAGTAAAACACATGCGACACTCACACACAAATGTGATACACACTCACAAACACATGCGACACACACACATGCGACACACATATAGTAAAACACATGCGACACTCACACACAAATGTGATACACACTCACAAACACATGCGACACACACACATGCGACACACATATAGTAAAACACATGCGACACACATATAGTAAAACACATGCGACACTGACACACACAAATGTGATACACACTCCCAAACACATGCGACACACTCACACACACACACACACACACATGTGACACACACATGCACGCACACACAAACATAGAGCACTGACTGTAGTCAAGTTAAAGTGTATTTTTAGGGTTTTGTTTGTAGCCTAGCGATACGTCAAATCCATATGAACAGAGCAGTGGAGGAGAACTGCAGGCAGAGCCAAGGATCAGTACAGATCACATGTGACTTCGCATCCAAACCCGTCTCGTGTTGAGTCCCCCCCCCCGTCCCCCCCCCCCCGGGCCGTCAGAATGCTGAAGTTATTAGACGACTAAGGGATTATGGGTTTTAATGGCGCGGAGAAAAGCAGAGTATTTATAAATAATTTCTTATACTCGCTCTTTATACCTTTTTTCTTTATTTTTACCCACAAAATATGGATTCTGACACGTCATACTTGTACAGTAGCAGCTCTGAAGCACGTCCGCTGTGCGCTTGCGTGACCTCCAGCAGCGACAGGTAATGCCACTGGATTATTATTTATTGCATTACCTCATAAAATAGTTCATGAAGGTGATTACGAGCGCGGGAGGTGGCAGTGTATTTATGGGGAAGTCGCCAGGCACAAGGGCACATTGTGTCGGCCGGCGGTGTCATTCCTTGGCGTTTTGGCAGAGCGGCAGCTGATTCAGAGCCGGCGCGGCTGTAACCGCGACCAGGGCGAGGCTCCACTGCGTGCTGAGAGCTCCGGGTCGCCAAGGTCAGGCGATAGCAGGTTTTTTTCAGAGCATTAAACTTAAAGGGGAACTACACCCGTTTTTCAGAATTCAAACATGTTATTCCTGTGGCCAGATGGTGCGAAAATGTTAATGAACGTGCGCAACCAAAAAAAAATTTTTTGGGTAAACTATAACTAGTATAGCTTAACTAAATGTCCTACTGAAATAACTAGTATAGATTTACTAAATGTACTACTAAATTAACTTGTATAGCTAACTAAATGTCCTACTGAATTAACAAATATAGCTTAACTAAATGTCCTACTAAAGTAACTAGTATAGCTTTACTTCATGTTCTGAGTAAACAGGTGTTCTGTTCCAGAACTGAGAACACTACTATAGAATAATAATAATAATTTGGGTATAAAAAAGATTGCTGTGGGTCCACAACACGTAATTGAGTGGAGCAGCTCCAGACTTTCTACCCGATGACATCATCAAGTTTGGGTTTCCGGGCTTCGGGAGGATTGGAGGAAGTAGCTCATCTTCGCAAATATTGATTGAACTTTCTTAGGTCGCGGAAATACCATGTTGGAATCTGTGATGTTGGTTGGTGTTCCTTTTTAAAGAACAGGCGGCTGATGCATCGCTAACCTTTACTGAGCCATGGAGAGATGTAGACCAGGTCAGCAGACAGAAATGATCCGTTTCTCTCTTATTCCAGAGACCAGGCACGCCGCTGCACTCTGCCAACATAGCGGAGAAGATAAATCCCTGCTTTCTTTTCCCGACATGGCACCCGTGACTCTTGGCGTCGGACTTTAGCATCGACCGCATTCCCCCCCCGACGGCCATTTCTCTCTCATGTCGTGCTCGGGTTGGGATCCCTTTCCATCCGAACCCAAGCATGACGCGAGAGCGAAACGTCCGTCGTGTGAATGCGGTCAATTAGCCCTATATCTGATGGCAGTATTCACATCAGTGCACCATCGCCTCCACAGAGCCTTATCACCGTTGCAGGCCTTAGAGAAAAATAGTCCTATCCCTCCCATCTTTCTCTCTCTTCTCCCCCTATCTCTGCACCTCTCTCTCTCTTATCTCTCTTCTTCTCTCCCCCCTCTCTCTGACTCTATCTATCCCTCTACCTCTCTTCTCTCTCTCCTTATCTCTCTTCTCTCTCTCCCCCCTCTCTGTATATTTCCCTTTGTCTCTCACTCTCGCTCTCTCTCCCTCTCTATCTCCCTCTCACTCCCTCTCTCTCTCTTTTTATCTCATGGCCTTTTTTTCTCTGCTTGGCTGACTACAGTCATGGCAGATTGTATAGTTGAGGCAGCCGTTCACCTGTGGGCAGCAGTGGAGGCATGTTTCCAGCCACCGGCTGAGTGGAGCTGCCTTTTCCACCGTCATCCTGGAATCACTCTGTAGTTCTGTCACGCTGCTGTAACGGCCCGCGCCCTTTGTTGGTGACGGTTCTCACGCTCCCCACAGTAGAGGTCACCCCACCACGTCCCGACACCCCCAAAAGTCACAGCCACAGCTCCTCCTCGTGTGTGTGTGTGTGTGTGTGTGTGTGTGTGTGTGTGTGTGTGTGTGTGTGTGTGTGAGAGATTGTGTGTGAGAGATTGTGTGTGAGAGATTGTGTGTGTGAGCGAGATTATTGCATGCATGACACAAATATAATTATGAAAATATCCTACTAAATAACTAGTATAGCTTAACTACATGTCATACTAAATTAACTAGTACAGCTTAACTAAATGCCCTACTAAAGTAACTAGTATAGCTTAACTAAATGTCCTACTAAAGTAACTAGTATAGCTTAACTAAATGTCCTACTAAAGTAACTAGTATAGCTTAACTAAATGCCCTACTAAAGTAACTAGTATAGCTTAACTAAATGTCCTACTAAAGTAACTAGTATAGCTTAACTACATGTCATACTAAATTAACTAGTACAGCTTAACTAAATGCCCTACTAAAGTAACTAGTATAGCTTAACTAAATGTCCTACTAAAGTAACTAGTTGCAGGGACCTGGGCTTGAACTATGACCTGTGCCAGTGGGTCCTGGACTTCCTGACGGGCAGACCCCAGGTGGTAAGAGCCGGCAACTGCACCTCCTCATCCATCACGCTCAACATAGGGGCCCCCCAGGGCTGTGTTCTGAGCCCCCTCCTCTACTCCCTGTACACACATGACTGCGTAGCACAGCGGAACAACAACACCATCATCAAATTTGCTGATGACACAGTAGTGGTGGGCCTGATCTCTGCCAACGACGAAAGGGCCTACCTGGAAGAGGTAGAGAACCTGTCACAGTGGTGTCAGGAGAACTGCCTCTCCCTGAACGTCAGCAAAACAAAAGAGATGATTGTGGACTTCAGGAGGTCGGGGGTCAAGGACTACAGCCCCCTCAGCATCGACGGGGCACCAGTTGAGAGAGTGAACAGTTTCAAGTACCTCGGAGCCCACATATCCGAGGACTTGTCATGGACCACACACATTGACAGTGTTGTGAAGAAGGCACGACAACGCCTCTACTTCCTCAGGCGCCTAAGGAAGTTCCAAGTCAGCCAGAAGATCCTTAGGAACTTCTACTCATGTACAATAGAGAGCATCCTGACCGGCAACATCACCTCCTGGTTTGGGAATAGCACTGCACAAGACCGTAGCAGACTACAAAGAGTGACACGTTCAGCCGAACGCACAATTAGAGGGGGGCTTCCCACCCTCCAGAACATTTACAACAAGCGGTGCAAGGGGAAGGCTAAGAGAATTATTAAGGACTCGAGCCACCCGAACAACTGCCTCTTTGAACTGCTGCCGTCAGGCAAGCGATACCGGAGTCTTATGGCGAGCACAGAAAGACTCAGAAGGAGCTTCTATCCCCAGGCCATCAGGCTGCTAAACGAACAATAATCGCTAAACGAACAATAATCACTATGCAACAACCATCAAATGCACACAGCACACACACCCACACGCACACACACACTCACTCAAACAAACAACACACTGCAGCACCCACTCTCCACACTTAGATCACACAAACACACTTACACTTTATATTTATTGATAAAGGACTTGCACTACAACTCGTACACCTACTGTGAATTGTACCTAAACTGCACCTCGTCCATTTATGCCTTGCACTATATAGTATTGTATATTAGTACACTGCACAGTATTGTATATTGTATGGTAACTACGTCTACGAACATTGTACATATGTCTAAACTGAACACTGTGACCTCTTTTTTTTCTTCTAATTTTTACTATGTTTTTATTTCATACTTATCTTGTCATGCACAGTCTCTGGAGCGCAACAGTAAGAAGCATTTTGTACAAAAGTATTCTGTACTTCTGTATGACAACTATTAAAGAAACTTGAACTTGAAACTAGTATAGCTTAACTAAATGCCCTACTAAAGTAACTAGTATAGCTTAACTAAATACCCTACTAAAGTAACTAGTATAGCTTAACTAAATGCCCTACTAAAGTAACTAGTATAGCTTAACTAAATGCCCTACTAAATAACTAGTATAGCTTAACTACATGTCATACTAAATTAACTAGTACAGCTTAACTAAATGCCCTACTAAAGTAACTAGTATAGCTTAACTAAATGTCCTACTAAAGTAACTAGTATAGCTTAACTAAATGTCCTACTAAAGTAACTAGTATAGCTTAACTAAATGCCCTACTAAAGTAACTAGTATAGCTTAACTAAATGTCCTACTAAAGTAACTAGTATAGCTTAACTACATGTCATACTAAATTAACTAGTACAGCTTAACTAAATGCCCTACTAAAGTAACTAGTATAGCTTAACTAAATGTCCTACTAAAGTAACTAGTATAGCTTAACTAAATGCCCTACTAAAGTAACTAGTATAGCTTAACTAAATGCCCTACTAAAGTAACTAGTATAGATTAACTAAATGCCCTACTAAAGTAACTAGTATAGCTTAACTAAATGTCCTACTAAAGTAACTAGTATAGCTTAACTACATGTCCTACTAAAGTAAATAGTTTATCTTAACTAAATGTCCTAAATTAACTAGTATAGCTTAACAAAATGTCCTACTTTTTGCTTGTTGAATACTCAAGCGAGGCGTTTGAATGAGGCGTTGAGTGTTTGTGTCATATCTTTCATCACCATATTTGCCGCTGTCACTTAGTGTTGTGATCTAGACGTGAGACTTGAGCTCTACCGGGTTCGACAGACCAGCTCCCTCTCCCTTTTCCTGCCTCTGTGCTGCCGCTAATCACCGACACGGCCAAAAGCGATGGAAATGTGAACAAACACTAAACATTTTCACTCCGGATTTTATAAATAAAGTCGCTAAGAGGACGTGAGAAGCTGTGACAAGGACACATGTTGTCAACACCGCTTCAATGCGCTCGCATTCACAGGGGTCCGTGGTGTCTTGACGGAACGCCACACACATTTCCACATCCTTTTTTTATTATTACATTTCTGTATCGTAGGCTTTTATCCATAACCGCACAGACAACTCCTAGTGAATTAATCGCACACATGCATAATAAATAACACGGCGACCCGTGCGCCGCGTTTGCATGTTTATTCTCGACTCAAACACACTGTACCTACTACCTAGGTGACGAACAGAGCTTTGTGTTACTTGGTATAGGCCTAGTTTCTGCTGCGATAAGTGGCCAGGCTGTTTGGCAGAGACGTTGCAGTTTGTACCCTTTAAGTGCACTTAAACTATGTTGAACCTCCTGGAATAGTTGACTCTTATGTATGTATAATTTAATGGTGCATTAAAAACGCTGCTGCGTGCGCACACAACAAGTGAGTGTCAGGCAGCAGTGTCCTGGCTGAGTTGGATCATCTCTGTGCCCGGTGTGGACGACCCGGGTCAGGAGGTCTGACCCACTGAATTAATAATGAACCGGTCGAGGCCGACACCCTCTCTGTGCTCTTAACCTCTCGGGCCCCCGAGCCATGTTTTCAGAAGATTCAAATTCGTACATACCAGAATAAAGGGAAGATTGCTCCACTTCTACAAGGGCCCATTTGCATGTTCTTGGTATCTGCGGACATCTATGGACCTCAGGGAATGTATTCCTAGTGTCAGAAATATTGTGTCTGTTACTATGCTTGAGTAAATTGTAATGAACCAAATGAGAATATAAATTGTTCTTTTTTTTAAATAATTTTTTCATCTTTGACGGTGAATAACAACACCATGCTAACATTGACCAGATGTGAACATTTTATAGGGTTAGGGTCTTTACTCTAGGCTACATTTGAAAAATAAACACAATAGTAATTCATACGGAATGTATTGATCTATTTATGGCGTGAAATTAATCTCGTACCGGACCGCTCTGGCTTAAGGGGGGGGTTAAGAGGGAGGGGTGTTTGATACACTCTGTGAGTGTGGTCACAACGCCAACCCCCCCCCAACACACGCACACACCCACACACACATTAGGAGATTTAGGACACACACATCATCTTCTCCATCTCTGTGTCTTCTGCAGCAGCCACTGTGGTCTCGGCAGTGGTGTGGTGTTGGTTAGGAGGATGGATATATGCCCGAGGGCGGGTGTGGGGGGGGGGGGGGGGGGGGGGGGGGGATGATGACTCATTACTTGTGTAACGATGCTGCTGTTCTGACCTTGAGAGAGCCTCTCAAAGTTGAAGCGGCTCTGTAAATATCCAGGTAAATGGTGCCTGTCCGTGGGATGCCTGTAGTGGACCGGTGCCGGGCCTCTTAGGCAGGCACTTTGGGAAGGTTACTTTAAAAAAAAAATGGAACCTGTTACATAATAATTAGCTACGTAAAATTGCAATTACATAATCGGTAATGTAACTCATTGTATTACACCAATTTGGTAACATGATCTAATTTATCATTCAATTATGTTGGATTCATTGGCGTCTGAAATATACAATATAAGGCTAAACAGACAATTAATTCCAATTGGATTTGAATGGACTGCCGTTTCAATAATGTGTTATCGTCTTCCACAGCCACTATTAATAATCACGATTTCAGATTATATCAGATTATGCATATGCCTTGCATAGGTAATCTCACAATGATAATGCAGTTTTCCCTTCGGATATGTTGATGAATAATTCAGCAGCAAGTAATCACCTTGTTTCTTTTTTCTTTGTGTATATCTGTAATCTTTTGTTTTATTTGATAGTGTATTATAAATGTGTTGCAGTTATCAATTTGCTGTCATTAGAGTAGTAATCCTGTTGCATGTAATCCATTATTCCCCAACTCTTATCTTCCTAAACCGCTAACATAACCGCATTAATCTGCAATTGACCATATTATTCACACGGCTGTAATATTAATATGTACTACAGTAGGGCTGTCCCCGACTAAGGATTTGGATGGTCGACTATGATTGGCCAATTTCTTTTTTATTATTTAATTTAAAAAAAGAAAATGTGTATCATTCCATTTGGGCTGTGGGGGGTGCTTAATGTCTGAAGGAGTCGACTGAAGGCTTCTTGTCCTCTGCAAAAGCATGCAATTGGTCCACTGATGGATACATCTTGATATTTGTCTAGTCTAGTGTGTTCATTAGATGGGTGAAATCCTCTTTCAGTGCCTCTGTGCCTGTTTTCTTAGGCAGTTAGCCTCTGGTATGCGTGCCATTAGCGTTAGCCACGCTTCTAGGCCTCTTTTCTTTTGGAAAGAATGATAAAAATAAATAAAAATTATAAATATTTTTTTTGTATTCGACTAAGAGGTTGGCTAGTCGACTACGGCTCCTTTCGACCGATTAGTCGACTAATCGACTAATAGGGGTCAGCCCTAATGTACAGTGATACAAGACACTATGGTAGTAAGTCATACTGGCCAGCAGTGTAACTAGTAAGAGTAGGTAAGGGATATGTACAGATATAGTATCTACAGATACGTAAATATTATTATATGCAGGTATGTACATGACAGGTGTGTGTGTGTGCGTGCGTGTATATATATATATATATTAGGGGTGGGAATCACCAGAGGCCTCACGATACGATACTATCACGATACTTGAGTCACGATACGATAGTATTGCGATACTAAATATATTGCGATATGCTGAGTATTGCGATATTAATATTGCGATATATTGCGATTTATTACCTTTTTTCAACTGCAAAGTAAAACTTTGTCAACATGTTTTTATCTAATAAAATAAAGTTCAGTCTGTTCATCTCACTTCAATAATTTTTATTGCAGAACATGGTATTTTCTCAAGCAGACAGATGTAAACACTGTAATCTGTGTTGCATGTACCTGACAAACTGAACTGTTTGTATTACAGTCATATTCCAACTTAACTGAATGCACATGTGTGTGTGTGGCCTACTGTACTATTACAGGTATTGAAATTAATAATGCAACTTCCTTATACAATATATTTTTAAATTTTTTTATGAATAATTAAATATCGATACTTGCCGTCCCTGTATCGATACAGTATCGCCACGCAAAGTATTGCGATACTACTACATATCGATTTCCCCCCCACCCCTAATATATATATATATATATACACACGGTACAAATAAATATCTATAGACTGTATATACAGCATTATTGTACATACTATCATGCAGTTGGATGGGTTATATATGCAGGTGTATAAGTAGGTATATAGAAGGATTATATGCAGGTATATTCTGACCGATATGGATGTATATGCGGTAAATATAAATGTATATATACGGTATGATAGAATGACATCATTCCACTGTCAAGGATGGTTAAAGAGATAATTCTGTGCAAACATCAAAGCTTGATAACTCGAGGATCATCTAAATTCTTAGACTGTAAATATAAGGTACATTGCCTTTAAGTACATTTTGCAGCCTTATGGAGCGTCCTCTCCTGTGGGAGCCGTGAGTAACAGGCAGAGATGTCTCCAAACAGGCAGGATGCTTAATCTAATGGTTGCATCATTACTGGAATCATGCACTGTCAGAGAGACAGAACCGTTCACATTCAGAACAGCACTGATTTTATTTGTTCCTGTTGTTAAGTTAGCTACCATGCAGATTGTTTCAAACATCTAATGCAGAAAACAAAATAATTCTTTTTTAAATAAACCTGGAAAGGTCAACTGAGAAATGTGCAAGAAATCAAAGCGTCTCCAGCAGAGGATAAAAGGAACAGTCCCTTGCTCACCAAAAACATGTCTTACATCATACTTAGAGTGGTAGCGCTTCCTACAATATTAATGGAGTTCCACCCCTATGAGTCTATTTTATGCTCCCTCGATTCCAAGGCCGGGAGAGAGGCAATCATGATGCAGCACAATTTGGAGAATTCACAGTGTGGTTTAGAGAAAAGCCGAAGTGGAATTGAATCCGGTATCCTGCGCTCTCCTTCGTTCCGTCTCCCGCGTTTGCATTCGGTAAACAGATGAGGGAGTCGCCGGGCGGGAGAGGCCTTTATTTGCCGGTGCATCACGAGCCGCTGGTGCAGCAGGAGGGAAATGGCTGCAACACACAATGCCAGTGATAAATATCTCCCCGCAAACCAGGCAAGAAGGACAACAAACTCGACCAGATGAACGGCATGGGAATCTCATTGTGTGTCTCTCTCTCTCTCTCCCCTGGGTGAGATAAATACATACAGTCGCCTATATCTGAATGATTTCCTACCGTGCTCCGTGCCTCCGACAACTTAATCCTCTCCTTTCTCTTGCACTATTCAAATCATGCACAATGATCAACATAGGGCCTGTCGTGTAGCCCCCCCCCCCTTATACTAATACTTATTCATTCTGTTTCATTTCCCGCAATTGCCGGTGGTGCTTTTGTTGTTGGTCTCAGTAAAGCCAGTACTGTCGACTGAGACATTGCTTCACTTGACAACAACACACCGCAATACCTAACCTGGCCAGCGGCTTTAATGGAAGTCGCGAGGAAAAAGCACCTTTGCTAGGCGGTGTTTGGCCTCATTTACAGTAGGTGTGTTACTTGGCACAGGCTACTGTAGGAATACACACATACGTACCTCCCTATCCACAGGCACGGTTTCCCACTGTCTTTGCGGGGCTCCAGCGTGACTGTGTGTGTGTCACGGATTTTATCTCTGCTGGCTGGACGCCCGGCATCGTATGCCATAGCCAGGCTGACGGGTACAAAGTGCCTCTCCCAAGGACTCGACACAATATGGCTGGGAGGAATCGCTCTAGCGGCCACCCAATCTGCATCCCTCCCCCAGCCTTACGTCCAAGGACTTGGGCGTCATCAACCGAAAGGGAAAAGGATATTTTTGGACCGGGAGAGAAAGCCTTTAGGGGATCCCTCTGCGTTTTAAACCTCCGTACGCTGTGTAACACTCTTTTGTCTCCAGGGCTGGTGGAGAGCTAAAAGCGGAGGGGGAGGGGGGGCCAGACGTCTGGGCAAGACACTCGACGTCAACCACGTTGATGGGGATTCCACAAGTGCTTTATTAGCATCCGGCTACTAGTTTACTCATAGATGAGATAAAATACGAGTCCACAACCGAAAGAGCGTCACTTGAGTTGAGAAACAAATTAGCTCAATGAATTTACGTCGAACGCACGCACGCAAAAGCAAAAATGTAAGCGTCTTTTGATCACCACGTCAAGTGATCGCTATCTTTCCCCCCCTCATATACGTTGGAAAGTCTACACTGACGTTTTCAGATTACCCCGAAGACGTCTACATCCACTCAGTCGCTCCCGGGGCAAATTTAGCCTTTTATCACCTGTACTTTGTCCATCAATAGCTCCCTGCGCTCCTGGGAAACGGCACGCACGCTGCGGCGTATGGCATGCCGGCGCCGTCAATTCTGATCATGTCTGTGGCCCCGGGGGACCGGAGAGAGGGGTCACTGAGCGAGGGAACAATATAGAACAAGTGGGAGATGGACATGAGCCAAACAGGGAGGGACAGCCGCTGAGACGTCTCACGCACAGGCCAATGGGGACTTCTGGTGGTGCTTCTCGGCACAACTGGAGAATTGTGTGAATTATTGAAAGAATGCTGCTTCCTAATTAGAAAATAGCGACACAGATGCGTTTGACTTATCTTTTTAAAGGCTCAATCGTCGTTTTATATCTCTCTCAAACAAGTGCACTGTGTGTGCGCCTGGCTTGACACTTTAAATATTTAACGTGATGAATGTGCTATGAATGAATCAATGCGGAGGGTGTGTTCCAGCTGCGAGCTGGTGACTGAAGGGTGGCCGGTGTTACATCTATGGTGCCCACCGTCCTGCCCAAGTGCCCTTGAGCAAGACACCGAAACTGCGGGCGGCCCTGCGCTCTGACCTCTCTGATGAAATGCGTACGTGTGGCGGACTGCTTGTTTGATTGTTAGTTTTATTAAGATCCTCATTATCTTTTGCATAGCAGCAGCTATTCTCGCTGGGGTCCAATAACATGTTGACAACACAATAATTCACACTCGACACCATACATTGACAAAACACATACAAAAAAACAATGAATAACACACCTAAACAAAACAAACACACTGCAATTAGACAAAGCAAATAGACACTGTGTATGTGTAACTAGGAGGGATATGTGAAAAGACTCATTTCAATTGCCTTGTGTACATTGGCAATAAAGTACTATGTATAGTACTTATTTTTCTATTTGTGGTAGGCAACATTTGGGGATATTTTTATCCTGTGATCCGTTTTCAAAGAGTTCCTTTTGAAGGGCATAGTTCTAGGCTAAGGGGTCTCCCAACACCTGCATGTGCTCCTGTAATATAAGTTAAATACCGTGGGAGCAACATCAAAAGGTGATAATGTAGGAGTGTGGGCGACATCTAAAGAACACCACTTTAGGGCAAACAAAACCACCCTTCCCATAGTCCAACCTGAACGAACAGTGCCCCGAATAGCACTGGTCTGCGTGTGCGTTCTGTATATCCCCAGCCTATTCTTAAAGGTTTGATAAAATGCGGTGTGGAGGCCGTGTTTCCGTAATGAAGAGCGGACGCGGCGTGTCGTTTCTCCCCGCCGATGCTGGCTTGTTCGGCGCACGCTGAACGCCTCGTCCCGGAGTTGTAAATGACATAGACGACGCAACGTGACACGCCGTAATGTAACACGGAGATAAAGTGAGCGGGGGATGTATGCAAGGCGATGAGTCGAGATTAGATGTCTGCCACGCACGACAACTCCTCACTCACGCCAATCGCATTGTAAACCCCGCCCTCTTCTTTTCTCCACAGTTGTGATTGGAGGATGGAGAAAAGAGGGCGGGGTTTGAGAAGGGTCCCACTGTGACTGATGCAGTATCCTCAGTCATGTGTCGTTGTTTATGCCTGCCGCTGTAGCGGAAATGCATTGGCGAGGTTTTCCGTTGTGACCTTTTTGAGTGTCGACTGCGCTCATGCCAGGTTAACCCTTTCGCTACCACACTACCAACGGGTTAACCCTTTCACTGCAACAATACAGAATGTTAACCCTTTCACTACCACACTACAGCAGGTTAACATTTCACTGCCACACGACAAAGGGTTAACCATTTCACTACCACACTACATACGGTTAACCCTTTCACTACCGTCTGGTTACCCGTCTGTAATGTGATAGGGAAATAAAGGGTTAAGCTTCTGTAGTGTGGCAGTGAAAGGGTTAAGCCCACGTCCGTTGTTGGTTTGAGCCGAGGATGAGGCGCACAACAGACCTTTCTGTTCACATCGTGTTTGTGTCCTATAACTGTGTATTCAAACCTTTATTTATACTCGAAAAGACAATTGAGGTCACCCTCATTTCAATGCACACATTTCTACAATATAACAATAATAAATATTAATAACTATCTATATAGTACTTTTTTTCACACATGGACCGCAGTCCAGAGTGCCCCACAGCAATTAATATAAAATTAATAAAATAGCATAAAATCAGCACACAATTGACAGAATAAAAAACAATGCATAAATTGCAGACATAAGAATAGGTATAAAAGACAATAAAAGTAGTGCAATGTAAACGTGCAGACTTAAGAATAGGCATAAAATAAGTACAATGTCGCTCGAAGGCATGTGAACCTCCCCGGAACAGTCAGTCCCCCAAACACCCCCACACATCAATCCCTACCAGATCCCCATCCAAGACACACCCCCCGATAAAGCACGTCATGACCGAAGGAAAACACAAACAGCCCGCGCGCCACTCACACCGCCATGCACGGCGACCGGAATGCCACCCCCCCCGTGGGCCGCCCTATCT
The DNA here is from genome assembly GCF_963971535.1 of Notolepis coatsorum. Classification (NCBI taxonomy): domain Eukaryota; kingdom Metazoa; phylum Chordata; class Actinopteri; order Aulopiformes; family Paralepididae; genus Notolepis; species Notolepis coatsorum. The sequence goes on along the minus strand of NC_140177.1, from coordinate 25,183,933 downwards.
CCCCCGATCCCGGCGCACCCACCACCACGAGTAAGACCAGTGAATCCCACCCCCAAACTCCACAGAGGAATGACGGGCCACGCGCCCCAGGACCCGCGGCCACGGCCAAAGGAGACACGACTCCAAACACTCGAGCAGACGGTGTAAGTGGAGGGAGGAGGCATGCAGGCAGGAGTCCAGTGACCGCTGCCAAAGAAACTGCAGTCTTACTTAATTTGCACGTCGAGGTGGAAATGACACAACCTGGCTTGAACTGTGACTCGCGGATGCACTCCTGAATCGAATTGTACACTTTGTTATTCCTAGTGGTCAATTCAAGGGACACTTTAGAGCGGTGGTTCTCAAACAGTGTGAACTGAGGAAAGGGGGTAAGGTGCTGTGTGAGAACTTTAGATTAGATGAAAAATGTATTGTCATCATACAGCACAAGCACAGTACAACAATAGGAAGTTTGGCGTCCAACCAGAGTGCAAATGTAACAGTAAAGTGCAACAGTAATATGCAATGTACAGGTGATTCAAATGGGTATAACATATATATAAATTAGTACTACTGAGTGTAGTGCTAATCAGATGCATAATACTACAGAGTTGTAGTATTAATATGTAAAGTGATACGGGTATAAAGACACTATGGTAGTAAGTCATACTGGCCAGCAGCGTAACTAGTAAGAGTAGGTAAGGGATATGTACAGATATAGATAGATATGTAAAAGGAATCGGATCATATGCAGGTATGTACAAACTACATACTGTGAATATATATATATATATATATATATATATATATATATATATATATATATATATATATATATATATATATATATATATACAGTATATACAGCATTATTGTACATGCTATCATACAGAGTTACATGGGTTATATGCAGGTATATTCAGACAGATATGGTTATATACTGTATATATATATTATAATATATGCAGTAAATATATAAATGTACAGTATATATATACGGTATATACAGCACTATTGTACATGATATCATACAGACTTATATGGGTAGACTATAGTATGAAGTAGGTGATGATGAAATGATGATGAAATGGTCTTGCCTCTGGGTTTACTTGGACTTGAGATTAGGGATGCTCGATATTGGCTTTTTTACCGATACCGATATTCCGATATTGTCCAACTCTTAATTTCCGATACCGATATCAACCGATACCGATATATGCAGGGTTTCCCCCCCCAAAAAACGGAATAATTTCAGGTAACTAATAATTTCACTGGATATATATATAACAAATATTGTTATTGTTTTTCTTTTTTTTTTAAACCGATACCGATATTTTCCGATATCACATTTTACTGCCGATATCGGCCGATAATATCGGTCGGCCGATAATATCGGACATCCCTACTTGAGATCTGTTGCTATGGATCTAACCTCTTGTGGAGGGCGTAGCTAAATGGGATTTTTGCTACAGTATTTTGGTTATTGCAATGTCTGTTTGATCAATTAAAAGACGAGACTTACTGTAGTTTAGATATGACATCCATCAATTGATTTTACAATCACTACAACTGAAATTATTTACAAAGATAGTTTCAACATCGCTCCTGTTGTCACTTGCCACTTGCCAGTGAGATGCATGTCCCCCCTCTCTTATGCAACAGCCATGTCCTCCGTGTTCTGTTTACATAGTAAGCTAATGACAGGAGTCCTGAACCAGAGCACATTAGCAGAGAAAATTGTTATAATGCCTCCTAACGACAAGTGGCATTCAGCTATAGTGGCACTTAGAAAACAAAGTATCTCTTCCACAAAAACAAAACACTTGGGTGATCATTATTGTTGCATAATACTTATTTTTCCTGAGGTCTTCCTTAATCTGAACACAAATGTGCGGGACATTTGCCTTCCAAATTATACGCTGTGATCCATTTAAATTAGTGTTTTTGGTGAGTCAGATGAATTATTTGTATGTGTTGTAGAGTCATATACATGTCGGATATCTCTAATAACAATCTAATCATGACATGTGACACAATTTGCATAATGGATTATAATCACTGTAAGCTGGTTTGCCGCCTTGGGCCCAAACCGCTTGACAACCGCAGTCTTGGAGCCCTGAGGGGTTTAGGCTGCGCCGCTATTCTGCATCAAACCAATTTGCCCGTTTCCTTCATGCCCTGTGTCTGATTCTGTTACAGATATTCTGCACCTAATCAAGCAGAGCCTCGCCTCTATCTGTCCCTGCCTTCTCTCTCTCTATCTCTCTCTCTCTCTCTATCTCTCTCTCTCTCTCTCTATCTCTCTCTCTCTCTCTCTAATTCAGCACTTGTTGATGGTCTGTTACGTTCACTGATGTCGTCCCACGTGGGCTAATTTAGGGATTACCATGTCTCTATCTCTCAGACTGGGATTGAGAATTGCCACAGTTAAAACCCCAGCCAACCCGCGGGTGTTGACTCAGTGTTTCAGTGGCGGGGGGCCGTGGCCCTGCCCAGCTAGCAAGGTGAAGGGCAGCGTCCCTCTCCTGGGTCTGTGGTCCGGCGAGGCCCTGGCTGGCCACGGATGGATGGGCCCGCAGTGCGTCAGGGGGGGGGGCTCAAATACCCACACTCAGTGATCTGACTAATAGGAGTTCCACTCAGCCTGACCCCCTTCCACACACATTTACACACAGCAAGCCCCAGAGGCCTACCCACTGGCCTATGGAAGGCTCACTTTAAAGGCCCCGTGAAGTGGCTAGCGGAATGCTATTTGATTCCACATATGTATGTTTCCTGTAAAAAAAATAGGATGCTTAGGGACTCAAATGTGCCTGATGGGTACTTGTTGCGGATATTGATTGGTGTTTTACAGTAGCCAATAGCGTAGGGTGACCATATTTTCAAACCACAACACGCCAACTTTTTAGGGAATTTAGCTTATCGTCTTCTCCAGAGAGAGACAAGAAGATAGATACCAGTTTTCTCTCTGTGTGTTCAGTACAAAGATATCTGGCTGCACGTTAGCCTAGCTTAGCACAATGAATGGAAGCGGACATGGCCGGTTAGCCTTCGGGAGAGGTGTTAGTTGGACAATGCCTTGGCTAACCGGCCATGTCCGCTTCCATTCATTGTGTATCTGTATCACTGTAAATGTTGGCATGTTCCTTTAAGTGTACCTCACTTTCATGTATACGCTTCATAGGCGTTTTCATGGGAACGGGGTCCATTATATATGGATGGTTTCTTCATGAGGCAGAGTCCTAGCTTAGTTACAATGTGCTGTAAATGTTATTTCAGAATCATTTCATTGGACGCATAATTAGTACACGCCCCTGTGTGTAGGGTGACTCATCAAGTTGTTTTATCGTATTCCACAAGCTCTAAAATACCGTTTAAGAATACCTACAAAACACCTTTTCTGTCATCGTTACTTGGGACAGATACTGGCATCTAGGTGACAGCCAGCGTGAGCCATATGTAATAAAAATAACTTAAACATTTATTTTGATTTCATGGGGCCTTTAATATCACTCTCACCGCTGGCTCTCGAGCTTGGCATTCTCCTCGTGTTTAAGAGCCATAGTCCCTTCTTCTCCAAGCTATAAAGCGTTGGCTCTGTGTTCTAAGAGGTCCCACTAGTCCTTTCAACTCGCAGGGTATCAAAGTCGGAGGGATTCTGGGTGCATTACATCAGGGTCAATATTGATTAAAATATCACATCTCAAGAGCCCCCGGTTAATGACGGGTCACGCCTACTTGTGCCGCTCTGAGTGCGCGGTCTCTCTCTCTCTCTCTCTCGACGCCTCCTATATAATGGGAGCTGAGGCCGGTGACGTTGACGCCGCTGGGTTCTGTGTATTCTTCATTATCTCAGACGGAGAGAATAAGTAAAGCCTGTCACAGGAGCCCAGCCAGTGAGCGTTTAATTAAGCCAAGCTGCCACATTCCACTACATCCACCGCCGGCCTCGGCACTCATAAAAGCCGCCCCCTATCTGCCGTAATTACACTAAACATGTCACAATAAAGCGCTGCCCATGATTCATTTAAGTCGCGGAGAGGATCAATTAATTCATTTATTTGCAAACCACCACTCCGCTTCCCTTTCTGTAGAGCGACTTCATTAACCGTCACGCCTCTCGCTCCCGGCTGCCGTCCTTGTTCCTCCCCGAGACACCTGGAGGAATAGCCGCGTCCGTCTTATTAGCCACGATGTACCCCCCCCCCTCTTAGCGGATGGTGCGTTAAAGTCAACTGTAGACTTTACAAAGCCGTAATCTCAAGGGTCCTGGGCCCTCATTCATCAACGTGTTCTACGCACAGATTTGTGCTTACCCTGTGCGTACGATCATTTCTAAGCAAAGAGTGGGATTCATCAATTTCAACTTGAACTTGACTCCGTGCTTACGTCTACGCACAGGTCAGACCATGCGTACCTGGCGCCCAGTGGTAGAATATATTATTACAACAAGGAAATGAGCTTCTGTGCATAATAACACTGGCATGTTCTGTACGAACCGTAGTTCATTATAGTTCATTGTAAAATAGCAACAGTAGTGTAATTATGGTCAAAACCCTATAAATAGCATTTGGAATAATAGATCTTTCTCTCAGAATGAATGCAGCATGGTTTATATAGCGTTATCGGAATATACGGGGTGTAGGCTACTGACTGACTGCGCTCCGCGTAGCTTGATTGATTGATTGATTGAAAAGTGTATTAACAGATTGCAGAATGGGTACAGTACAGTACAGCTCAGTACATACAATTGTTAATTGGGGATGCAGACCAGAGAAAGACTTTCGTCTTGTTTACATCAGGGTCCCCCATTTTCAATTCATCATAAATCATAAAGCTCAACTCGTTATTATTTTGCGCAGACCGCAGAAACACGGGAACGTTTTGATTATATTTAAAAGGCTTTACGTTAAACGAAACAAGTGGAATTTCGAAGCTGTAAGCAGAATACAAGTCATATGAATATAGTGTTCTTCCCCCTTTTTACTGTATAAGAAAGAATAGAAAACGCATTGCAATGACACCAGATAGTGGACAGACTATGTATATGATGGGATTCAAGTTCGCGTTTTTGTTGATCATAGGCATGCTGTCAGAGTATGATATCTTAATCAAACATTCTAGAACATTTGTCGTCACAGATCATGTCCTAATAGAACATAGGCTATGGCATGGATCGTGATATTGTGTGGACTGTTATTATTACCGGTACCACCCATTGTGACAACAGCCTTGTGAGTCCCGCACACAAACATGATGGAATTCAAGTTCATGTATTGAAAGGCAGGCTACATCATACATGCAGTGAGATTCATTGTTCTTGTATATGCTCTCGTATTATTGTTTATATAGGCCAATACTGACATCAAAATAGATTGTAGTATGCCTCTAGAAATCATATGCAGCAGGTAGAAAATTGATGGGAGATCCATCGCGATGTGGAATAAAATTGAGGAGAACTTTAATCCCTGGGTATTAATCAAACAACACAGGAAAAGGCAGTCATATTCCAGCGCGGTATTTATTAGTGTTTGCGCTGCCCAGGCAGCAATGGTTAATAGATATCATATCCGACATCACCGTACGTGTACACGTCTGTCAGCCTGTCTCATGACACGCTTCCCTCGGCTTAGTCCATTTTTCCACATTTCATGGGTGCATTCCATTACCGTATATGGTTAATCGGGGCGTTTCTGGTATGCAAATACGTGAAAGTGTGCACGAGCCTCGGCGCAGAGCCAAGGTGGGATTCATCATGACAGGTGTGCGTAGAGCCTGCATACGCACGTGTGATGAATCCCGACTTCCCTGTGCGTACACTGGTTCTACATTCCGTGCTTACGTGTGGAAATAGAACATGTTCTACGCACACATTGATGAATGAGGGCCCTGGACCACAGGGCGAGTGGAGCCGGGATCCCAGAACCAGAGCCCTACAGGCTGCACGACATGCCCGGTAGTTACTGGAGGTTTGTGTTACCGCGCAGCAGAACCAGAGCCTACAGGCTGCGCGACATGCCCGGTAGTTACTGGAGGTTTGTGTTACCGCGCAGCAGAACCAGAGCCTACAGGCTGCGCGACATGCCTGGTAGTTAATGGAGGTTTGTGTTACCGCGCAGCAGAACCAGAGCCTACAGGCTGCACGACATGCCCGGTAGTTACTGGATGATGTGATGCCGCGCAGCAGCGCCGTTTGTCCCGCAAGGTGACTCGGTCAGCGGCCGGCCCTCGCAGATTCACAGGACCGCCCCGGGGTGGCGGCGACGGCAGCGGGTGGCGGGGGCCACGGTTATGTACTAACCGGTGTGCCGCGGCATAAATAACATCCGCAGGGGGGGTATCTGGCAGGGCCGTAGATCATACTGACGACAGGGGAAGTAGGATAGCAGATAGGAGGGGAAGAGAGAGAGAGAGGGAGAGATGAAGGGGAAGGTGGACGGAGGGGGTGTGAGGTTAAAGAAAGAGAGAGAGAGAGAGAGAGAGGTAGAGAGAGAGATGTAGAGATGATGGGGAAGGTGGATGGAGGGGGTGTGAGGTTAAAGAAGGAGAGAGAGAGAGAGCGAGAGAGGTAGAGAGAGATGTAGAGATGAAGGGAAGGTGGATGGAGGGGTTGTGAGGTTAAAGAAAGAGAGAGAGAGAGAGAGAGAGAGAGAGAGAGGGAAGGAATGAAGGAAGGAGGGATTAGATGACTACTATTGATTATCTGCCTGTAGGCAGGAAAGTAAGGCCAAATGTTCTGCTCAGCCAGACAAAAAAGTGTATTATTTCAGAGGTCACGGCATGCATTACACCTATTTTCCTCCAAGTACACTCTGATAAACAGCACAATAGGAGAGCGATGCAAGCACATGGCTGTTGCGGAATCAAAAGGAGGGAATTAAAAGCTAAATGGCCTCCTCTACCCTCCTCCCCACGTATGCGAGACGGCTCTGTCCGACCCAGAAACCGCCACCGCGTTCACCGCGGCTCCTTTGTGTGTGCTCCCGGGACACTCGATTTGCGTACAGGTGTGTCTGTGCATGCGATTCATTTGCCTGCAGCAGTATTTGCCTTATGCTTCCGTCTCCATGGCAACTGCCACAACACAGGGGCCAACAGACAGGGTGCCAGAGACAACAGCTCTTACAAGGCTCGTTTCCAATGCTGTCACGCATCCACTTCGATCGACACTGTTGATTATTCTTAGTGACGGTAAAGAGGCTTATATTTACTGCTACGCCAGAGAGTTTGAAGCGGGCAGCTGCTCCCGTCACATCTTCGCTGTTTAAAACCAATTCACATCGCAAATAGTACACGTTACAATGATTGGCTCACACTTAACACATTGGACGCCAGACCCGGCATAAGTCGGGTTAACTCGCCGAACGTTGGGTGCCAAACCCGAGAAAAGTCGGGTGTTCAGCGTTATTTCTTTTATTCGATATTTCCATTCATAATTCATCCATCCAGCCTGATGTTATCATTGGGAATGGGTCTGAGATCGCAAACGTCCAATACCGCCGCCTAATGCCTTGCGGACAGTATTGCACATCCTTGGAATCTCTCTGGTTCAGGCTGTACGTCGATCTAAGAAGTCCGGTCCAGGTTTTCCTTCTCGGGCAGGACAAGCATTTATAACACATGGATTGGGGAGAATCAAGCACTGCCGGTTCATGTGTTTTGGTGGATTATTTTGGCAACACGACCGACATCAATACTTGGATTATTCTTTTTGCAGTACATCCTAGAAAAGGTAAGGGCTATATGCTATAAATCTTGCGTTGATCCGATAATTCCTTCCCCCGCGATCGGAGCGTGTGTCTGTAATGTACTGTGTAACATATTCTGTTGGTGACGATCGAAGCATAGAAACCCCCCCTCCCTTTCATGAATGCATGATGAAACATAATACCGATAATCTAGCGGTGATTTCAGATTTATTGTTGATCCAAGAGAGGAATGGCACGATTTATAGTGAAATGCAGTGAAACGCGTTTCCTGGGATTACACAGAATTACTCTAAAACTATACTCATATTCACCACGGTATAAAACGGAAATGTATGGATGAAAAAAGTATCTGTTTTTTGCATCTTGACCAGAAGAAACTCAATGACAATCGACTATATTATTAGATCCATAGCTATGATATTTAATATAGTTTTAGCACTGCAAACACCGGCATGTATCCCCATTCATTACAGCACTGGCACACACGGCCATACGCCCACAGCGACCTCTGGCGCTGAACCTGTTAAGAGGGCCTAGAGTTTGTACTGAACTTGGGAAGTCTGCTTTCTGCTTCAGTGCTCCTGACACGTGGAACATCATACAACAAACTCTAAAACTCAATACTTTGGTCAGTTTTAAAATACAATTTTGGATCGATTGTACAAACTATTATTAATCATTATTGTATTTATTGTATTTATCATGTATTTATTATTATGTTTGTATTAGATTAGATTCAAATGTATTGTCATCATACAGCAGTACAGTACAACAAAAAGATGTTTTGGCATCCAACCAGAGTGCAAATGTAACAGTAAAGTGCAATAATAATGTACAGGTGATTAAACTGGGTATACAATGTATGTACAGAGTTGTAGTATGTACAGGTATAAACTCGAGACTCGACTCGAGATTTAGTGACTCGAATACAACACTGCTTACTACCATAGTGTCTTTTAGTGTCTTTATAAAGACACTATGGTAGTAAGCAGTGTTGTATTCGAGTCACTAAATCTCGAGTCTAGAGTCCCCAGTGCTCGAGTCCGAGTCACCAAAGAAGAGTCCATGTCGAGTCCAAGTCGAGTCCCCATTACCCGAGCCCGAGTCATCAAGGTTCAGTCCACTCCACTCTGGCAGTCAAAAACAAATGCACTAGCCATCAATATCTTAGGCCAAATGATTAGGGCCTATTACAAAAAATTTAAATAAACAACTGTATTTATCAATTAACAAGTCTGAGTCCTCGTCTGCACCTTCCGAGTCCGAATGCAGTCAATGCTCGAGTCCAAGTCCGAGTCATCAGTGATCAAGTCCAAGTCGAGTCACGAGTTCTGAAAATCAGTCCAGGACTCGAGTACTACAACACTGGTAGTAAGTCATACTGGCCAGCAGCGTAACCACTAACTAGTAAGAGTAGGTAAGGGATATGTACAAAATATAGATATAGTATCTACTGATATGTAAAAAGGATTGCATGCAGGTCTGTACAGACGGATGTGGATATACGGTAAGAATACGCTCGACATCAGTGCAAATGAGGGTTTGCCCTCAGTGAACCTTCGAGTTGAAATTAAGATTGAATTGAAAAACACCTCGGAGAAGAGAGAACCGCGGGGGGGGGGGGTCTCGTCAGTCTATTCTTCACCCGTTTTCATTGCATTACAGCAGTATTACATCAATGGCGTGATGCGCCGTGCGGTGTCTTTGATGCCGGGGTGTGCCGTCGTGTCATTCGCGCTGTGGGGAGCTCAACGGGGGACTATCCCAAGCTAGTGTTTGTACCAAAGAGGGTCCTGGTCACATGCCCTTCATAGTAGGAACACGTGAGCCAGCTGCTCGCCCTCCAGGGCTTTTGCAAGTCAAAAGACACCGAGCCACTAATACGTGTGGGACCAGGAGCCTGTCTGCCTTGTCAAGAGTCCATCCCGCTGTTCTCTTGGCTGAATGCCACCGGACTCCAATAAGGACTTGGGGGTGAAACTCGGGCCTACGTCATCTTTTATCCAAAGCGCTTTACAATTTGTTCCTCACATTTTACCCATTCACTCACACAGACGGCAGAGGTGCCAACCTGCTCATCAGCAATTAGGGGTTAAGTGTCTTTGCTCAAGGACACTTCAACACGCTGCCCGGGAGGAGCGGGAATTGAACCAGGATCCTCCGGATTACCAGACGACTGCTCTACCTCGCCCCCCAGTGGCTTACGATCTTATTTCATCTCGGGCCTCGCGTCAGGCACGTTGCCCGAGCCGCGGATAATCTTCACCATGACGACGCCGCGTGTTCAGCACCTCCAGCGGGGGAACTCTTTCAGCCTCGGTCCCGGTCCCGCTGTGCAACAGATCATCACAGACTCGCATTTCCCCCCATAAACACTTAACCAGATGAGCAAAATAAGCAAATGAGCAACAGTCGCTCGTTAACACGCCGGCTCCCCCTCCTCCCCCGACCGCTCGCGGCCCGCTCGCCTCTCCCTGTGTTTTGTTTTCCGAGGGCTCCTCTTCCTCTTCCCGCCGCGCCTGACGACCCTCGCACGCACACTTCCGCATCTCAGACGGATGCAAATGTTCCGTCTTGTGAAAATAGCCCCCGAGCCACGCGCTTTTAGTTAACACGGACGACTCATCCGCGGTTCAGCGCCGGGGGGTTCTGACGGACAACTCTCCCGCTTTATGGCCCCACGTCACTCGTACGCTTTCGGACTGAGCAGAAGGGTCGATAAAAACACAGCAAGGAACTATGTTTTATAGATGAGCTGTAGCCGTGCCAACGGCTGGCAAATTATTCAAAACAGTGAAAGTAAACAATAAAACGGTCATCTAGATACAGTCGACGCCTAACAAATATAACCGGATTTAATTGTCTTTTTGGACATCAGCTGACGGGTCCGTGTCGTGTCGTACATACACCGATGGGCCCATCTAGGCAAATGCCAAAAAAAAAGGCCTGCGTTTTCTGCAGGGGAAAATAAACACCCTTTTTTCATATATTTTTTTACTCCATAAAGTGCACTGATGTATGAGTTAAAGGGTAGGTTTTAGTGCGGTAATATTTCATGAAGCAAGTGGCCGGGCTGCTGCCGCTGGGGTCCCACAGTTCGTACTATCAAAGGAGACATCACCTTTAATTGTTGTCATCAATCACCGGGGCAAACACCAAAATCATAAGGCCCTTTTTATTTCTTCCCGGGCTCGGGCCACGTTTAGAGGAAGCAGCACCGCTCCGCCTGCGTGACGGCCCACCTTACTGCTGAATTAAATGAACTATTCACACGGCCAACAGCGTGGAGATTAGGGTCAGGTACTGTTCACATTTTAACCAGTACCGGAACCAGTTCCTGAAATTCGGTATCGGTACCCAGAGGTACCATTTTTCGGTACTTAACTCTCTTTGTAATAACCAACTAGTCCAAACATCTCAACTTCAACATTGTTATTTATTTAGTACATGTTGTTATGTATTCATTGTTACAAAATTATAAAAATATTCTATTCTAAAACCATGATCATGTATTATGTTTTTAAATGTTTAAATATTGACATTATCTGGCCATCCTCAGTAAATATGATCAAACTCCTCTGTCTGGTCTATCCAAAGACCCAAGAGACGGGACAGTAATATATATATTTGTGGAAAAGGCTCCCTCTTGTCTAGTATATTACACTCTTATACTAAACATGTAAAGCTACCGTAATATGTTACCAATTTGATTTAACGTGTGAATCGGTACCCAACCCTAGTGGAGATGTTATGTGTTACAGTTCACGCTGTCGTCAGGTTTATGGTATTATATGTTGTTTTTATTTAGAAGGCCCTCTGAATCTACAGCCGTCTGTGTATATTATTCCACACCTGATGTTTTCTGCAGGGGGTCCCGCCCCTCGTTAAACATTCACAGCCAGCACATGTCGTTCAACACGCCATCCACTCGAGATAATAACACAAAAACAGGAAAGGAAGAGGGAACAGTCGGACGCACTAGAATGAGACTCTGGGCTCTCTCCGTCGGCTCGCTCCCCCCGTCATGCGGGGGCGCCGGGGCTGGGGTGTCCGCCCCCCCGCGGAGACAAGTATGTTCGGGGGTGAGAGAGAAGCACGGGGCTAACGTTAGTGCGGGATGGAGCTCCGGCAGCGTCCCAGTGGGACGGGAGGACGGGAACGGGTCCCTTTCAGCAGGGTTCTGATTAGACCCGTCGCCCCGACCGCTACGCTCCACTCACACTGGTAATTGGAGCTGGCAGGAGGTTGGCCTGCACTCCTCCCCTGCTCCCTCTCACCCCGCCCCCCTCCCTCCCTCCCTCCCGTCTGCATCTACATGTTCAGCCCTGGCTCTTGCGGCAGTCGGAGCACACCGCTGTAATATGAAGGTTTACTGCCGTCGTGTCACATGTTCTGCTAATTCCACTAATTACCAGAGTTACAGGCGTGCGTCTCTCCCCTTCCTAAACGACGTCAGCGATGTTTCCCATGTGTTCCCCGTCTGCTCCGGGCCCCCGCTGCCACCCTAATTGAGCGGTGCAGCCACCCGACCACATCAAGCCGCCTCCTCGGCCCCCCCCCATCGCTCCCCCTCTCGCTCCCCCTCTCTCCATTCTAGCGTACCACTACAACCACTGTAAACCAGTTTATCTGCTAAGCCGCTCGTATTGCAGTTAAGTCTCCTTGTGCGTGATATACGGCAGTTGTGAGAACAATGGTCCTATTCATTTTGTGTCCACGACACGGAGCCGGCCTGGTTGGCGAGTTCCCCCGGCTTTGTGTTCCGCGGGGCTCTCTGGCGCAGCCGCTGCCTCGCAGCCTTTACCCCTCGTTCGCCGGCGGAGACGGCCTGTCGTTATTGGATACAAAAGGTATTACGTAAGCACTTTACCAATAAAGCGCCGTTCCATTAAATGTTGCCGAAAGAGGTCACGCACTGCTCGGTGCTGTTATTATCGCTGATCCAAAGCCCTGTATCAGATAAGTCTTCAAGTGACTTGTACTTTATGCATAATATCAAGCGTTTTTACTCTGCATGCACTCGGCTGAATGCAGAGCAGATTAGCAGCGAAGTGGCTGTATATAATACGGAGGGCTATAGAGGAGAAACCGAGGGCCCACCTCTCCTTCGCCCCAAGCAACGTCGAGGGGCGACAGTGGCTTAGGGGGTAGATCGGTCATCTGATAATCGTAAGGTTCCTGGGTCGGTTCCGGCTCCTCCCTAGGCAGCGTGTCGAAGTGTCCTTGAGCGACACTTAACCCCTAACTGGCACCTCGCATGGTCGCCTCCGTCGTCGTCGTGTTGAATGTGTGGGATATTGTGGATATCCTGAAGAACGTTCTCGGTCAACCGAGATCAAGATAATAAGGTTTATTAGCCAGACAGATAGAAATATACACATAGTATTTAGAGAGAATGGCTGAAGCTCTAGCCCTAGGTGATCAGCTGAAATGACCCAGGTAGAGATCCCGAATGCTGTCGGGAGGAGCCCTATATAGTGAAAAGGGGGAGGAGGGGGTCCCATTTGATAGGTCAAATGGGTGGGGGGGGGGGGCACAGGATAGGGGACAAAGGGGAGGGGAGGGAGGTGTCTTTACATGAGAGTTGGGGAATCAATATATTATTCCACAAATGTGTGAGTGAACGGTGGAATGTGAGGCATGAGTTGGATAAAAGCTCACCAGTCTGTTTACCAGTCTGTATATACTGAGGAGAAGCTGAAGGTATCCGTCTCGCCGCTCTGTCCCCACCCCTGTCTGACCCTGGCAAGATGGAGGCCACAGGAGAAAAGACACCAGGCCCATTGTTGGCTGGCACTTTAAGATCTAATACCCGCACCTGTGGCAGCGCCACCTCTATCCACGCGGACCTGCCCGCGTAACAGCGGCACACAGAGGAAGACACAACACCGGCGTGTTTCATTTGATTTGGTTTCGCTCTTCGTCTCGGGTAATGGATCCCCTATGTGACTCTTGGTTTCCGCTTATTCTCCTGCCCCCATCACACGGAGGAGAGTTTTCTTTTTCTTTTTTGTGTGTGTGTGATGAATTACTCTGAGACACAAGGGGGGCCTTTCATTAGAGATGCCCTCTATCTCTACAGAACATCAGCCCACACTGCCGGCGCTGTTTTATTGGCCTTTTATTCTCCCTCCACATTAAGAAGAGAAGAAAAGGCCTTTCTCCTCGTTCCCGAGCTGACAGGCCGCACGCCGCACGAGTCGGAGGACGGAGCTCAAAACTTCCCCCCAAATCCCGTCTCTCTGACAGGCGTGAGGAGCTGGAGCTCCCTCTTCATGTAGACCCGGGCCGGCCCATCAGCTGGAGGGGAGCCGGGTTTAATTGGGCCTGCGCGGCTTCACAGCCATTAAGCTGCTTTTCCACCACATGCTACCGGCTCAACTCCACTTGACTCTACACGCCTTTTTTTTTTTTCCATCGTGGGAAAAGTTGTGGATAGTATCTACATTTACATTACACTACATTATATTTTATCCAAAGCGACTTACAAATTGTGAGTGTTACACTCTTGAGTACATAGTAGTACCTAGGGATGGGCATAGATTTCTCTAATATTCAATAGTGATTCAATTATATATTGAATAAATTGAATAGTTTGTGCGAAAAATATATTGTCCCTTGTTTTTACTGGCACCTCCGCTGTGTAGTGTATTGTTGAGTGGGGACAATATTAACTGTTACACCGCTGAACGCCACGCTGGGCACAGGTAGCTAGCTAGCCAGGTAGCATAACAGCTGGGAGAACCATGACTACCGGGGGGGGGGGGGGGGGGGGGGGGGGGGCTTTAGAGGGGCTTATTGATTTAAGATAAGATAAGATATTCCTTTATTGATCCCCTTGAGGACATTCTGGCAGCATGGGGGAGGGGGAGGGGAGGTACAGGTATGGGCAGGGTAATAGTAGAAATACATAAATATAGGCAATACAATCCGATCTGAATATAAAAATATGAGAAAAAAATAAACAGTGTAAACAATATAATTAACTCTGAATATAAGAATACATGAGAAAAACAAACCATAAACAAAGGTGCAGATGAGGGTCTGTCTGTATGCCCTCTTTCGTTGCGATCATTATTTTCACGTCACACAACTGGGACGAGTGGAAGCATTGTTTTAGGTGATCCGCCACACGCCCCCTCTGTCTAAACGGGTTTGTGCTGTACAGTATTCCTTATCAAGCCTTCCATGCAGGCGTCTCCAGCTTCCAGCAGCCTCTGGTGCGGTACCTCCGCCGTGCGCGTGGATCTGGGGATTGACTGACACACCGGGCACTATGGGATGTATTTCCGCTAATCAAGCACACCGCGAGAGAGGCTCCGGTTCAGTGTCAGCCGCTTGTACTTACAGCTCCCCGCAATGCAAACACTAGGCAGAAGAAGGGGATATATCCACGTTTATACGCTTTACAGCAGCTGTTTTCCTTTGAAATTATTCCCCGTTTGTGTTGCCGATATGAAGGAGCTGCCGACTCGTATGATAACTCCTTTCCACCGCGCCGCTAAGACCAACTTGTTTGCATTTTTCACGGTGTTGAAAGCAACGGGGGGTTCCCCACGGTCACAAGTGAGAAATTCTGGAAACGTTTTTGAAAATTATTTTCCAGGCCTTGGAAATGTTTTGGAAAATCGTGAAATACCTGTAACTAAGACACAGGCATTTAAAGGTGCTGTAAGTGGTATTTTGTTGTTAAAATGTGTGGTCTACATGTTAAAATTATAGATCTACATTCTGAGAGCCATCACTGATATAGAGTGTCTGGTCAGTAACATGGGTCTCCCAGTCCCTCCACTCTGCAGGAAACAGAAAATACATTTCTGGTATCCTGTTCCCACTTTAGCCAATCAGGAGAAATAACTCCTCACTGCAAAAATGGTCTGACAAAAATAATTGAAGCAAGTCAAATGATCTGCTAGTACAGTAAGCAAATCTGGCTTGGCAAGATTTCTTGAAATAAGTAAAAATATCTAGGGTTCTCTCTCCGGATTGGATAAAGTAGGAAATGTATTTTGTTTTTACTGCAGAGAGGAGGACTGGGAGACCCATGTTACTGACCAGACAGCGTGTATATTTTCCCTAACGCACTTTCACTTCCGCGTTCGGGTTCCGCGATCTGATTGGCCACTGACGTTTCTCTCAGCGCCAATCGCGTTACGCCTAGTTATGCCTCTAACAGCCTGCTAGCTAGCTAACGCCTGGTTATATCACTGGTTAAGCTTGGCGACTCTTTCGAAATTGGTTAAGGTTAGAGTTTGGAATCAGGGCTGGTGGTCTATCGCCCTGCTCTAAACCAAACTCTAACCTTAACCAACTTCGAAAGAGTCGCCAAGCTTAACCAGTGATAGAACTAGGCGTAACGCGATTGGCGCTGAGAGAACGTCAGTGGCCAATCAGATCGCGGAACCCGAACGCGGAAGTGAAAGTGCGTTAGGGAAAATATACATGAGACCAGACACTCTATATCATTGATGGCTGTAGAATGTAGAGCTTCTGTAACACGTATCTTAACACTTTGATTGCCACGCAGTATGCCCATCCTTATGCCCAGTCTGCCAGCGCTGTAACCCTATGGAGATGTTTACCTTCTTTGCAGGGCTATAACTTTTTAAATATTATAGCTATATCGACTATCGATATTACTATGGCCCATCGGGTATCTATCGTTCCGGATGTGGGAACGTTATATTTTTTCAGTCGCGGAGGGAGGCTGGATGAATTATGAATGCCATGGCGAAAAAATGAAATATTGATCCCAAAAAAGAGTTAACTCGTTTCTGGCGCACAACGCATGGCGGGCAATAACGAGTATACTCGTTTTTGGCGTCCAATGTGTTAACAACAAAATTCAATAACAATAAAATAGGTCAGACAGAGCGCTGCGGTTGCCGTTTCTTCTGTTAGATTCCAAACTGTAGCTCTTTCATAAGATGTTTACAGTGCAGCAGCAGTTATGTTAAAGGTCGTTCATTCGTTACACACAGAGGAAATACAGGCGTGGACATTTGGTATCGAGGTTGTTGAAAGTCGTGGAAAGGTTTTGGAATTTAATGGAATAATAAACTTTCGTCATACTCTATATCATAAGTATTCTATCGTCAGTTAGACAAATGGGATTGTTAGCCAATACGCCATTGACTGGATTCCAATTAAAGATAAGATAAGATATTCCTTTATTGATCTCCTTGACGGAATTTGGCCGTCATAGCAGCATGGGGGAGGGGGGAGGGGGGGTACAGGTATGGGCAGGGTAATAGTAGATAGACATATAGGCAATAGAATTAGATCTGAATATAAAAATGTGAGTGTAAACAAAGGTGCAGATGAGGGTCTGTATGCCATATCGGTTATATTATACGTTACTCTCAATAAACATACAGTAGGCAATACAAAATGTGAATCTATATATACTATGAGTAAAGGTAAACAGTATACACAAGGTGCAGTATACTACTGTAACAGTTCCGTGACAGTTACAGTAAATTTAACTCCTGAAAACAGAAAAGTAAAAACAGAGGTCTTCCCCGGCCCGGGTGTTCCAGAAAGCTCCACTCTGAATCTCACAATCCTCTAGTTCCATCTCCGTCATGGTGTCAGGCTATTCTCAGTCCTCGCTCCACAATGGTGGAACAAACTTCCCACCACAGTCATGACAGCCGAAACCTGCCCAATTTTCCGCCGTCGACTGAAAACACACCTCTTTAATCAATATCTGAAATGAAGAAAGAAAGGAAAAAAAAGAAGAATAACTACTAACCTTCATACTGTCCTTTACCATCTTGCACTTTGCTACTAAGTAATCTACCGTGCCTATATTACTATACCTACTATGCTAATATGTCTATACTACTATGCACTCAAGACTGTAGCACTCAAGGTCGACACTGTTTGACGAACAAGACCACTTACCCTTAGCTGCCAGAGTTGTACCCTATCCTGCCGACCTGTTCAGAACTTGTAAGTGGCTCTGGATAAAAGCGTTCAGCTAAAAGACTAAATGTAAAATGTAAACGGTGCAGCAGTGGTCTGTTTCCGTGGGCCGTTCTGAGGCTGGCTGTGATCGTCTGCCCGGCGTTCTGCTGCCAAGCAGGAAGCCAGCGGTGCCAGGGAGACACTCACTGCGACCCCCCCCCCCCCCCCCCCCCCCCTGCAGAAGATAAGAGTCTGTGTAGAGAGACTTGTGAACTACATCTGAACACAAGACGATCAGAGCCTGGTAGGAAGTAGAGGGTACAAGCGGGAACGAGGGACACGCCCAAAGCGCCACCTCTGCGTTCATTCACTGACCCGCACAGATGGCAGGTCGGGAGCTAAATGACCAGAGCACGAGACCTGGGCGTTGGTCATCTCTTATTTTAGAGCGATTTTACTGAAATAAACTGATTTAGTTTGACAGATTGAGTGATACAGTATGAGTGATAATTTGGCCACCAGTGATGTCATCGGGGACATTGAATCATTGTGTTAATTACAGCAACCATGACATGATGTATATGAAAGAAATAGCAAAGCTTTGTCTTACAGGGACTGCTACCTTCTCATTGCATTGATCTGTAATTAACACAACACAAGGATTCAGTCATCTGATGACATCACTGGAGGCTATATTCAAACTAATTTACCCTCAATAACGGTCAAAATACATGAATGTGTTGGTGAAGTGCCCCTTTAATTCAACAGCAATGATTAATTAAAAAAAAAGTGTGTGTGTGTGGGGGGGCATGTTAGCCATCTGATTAGCTACAGCTGACTACTCAGAATTTAGTTTTTAGGTGGCAGTTATTGGCAAATATGCAATTATTGCCAAATTGTTGATGAAAAGATGGCTAGAGGGGAATCTAGCCGCTCGATGCCATGGATATAAGGCGACACAGATGGGTACTGGCTGCCTTACAAAGACATGATTTTGCATGGGAAATTATTATCAACTGTCGCCCGTGTCGTCTACACTGTACCTCCCGATACACTGTACAATTAATATCTCGATCGAGCGGCTGGCTGCTTGAACCCCTAAGCTGTAACACCAATGGAATATATCTTGGTTAAATATTAATCATACATCAAACCCGATGGAGACGACTGTGTCAACGGAACGAGGTTCAAAAAGATTTTCAGCTCAATTACGGTGATCCAGCTATAGAAGCTTTAAACCACGGCGAGGCTGAACAAAGTGGCCGAGATCAAATAGAAAACGATGGAAAGGGGTTATATTGTGTGTTATTATCACTGTTGAATCTTTCTCATGATAAACGTATCCAAAAAGATTAACTTTGTTATTGAAGACAGAAGAAGGGCACATGTAAATCGTTTCCCTATTTACACAGTTTTGATAATTATTATCAAATTATGATGTTTTTTTTTTATATAATTTTTTTTATACCGTTTCATAGAGTAAACTTTTATGTGATACATGGTAAGAACAATATTGAGCGCTGTTCGAATACTACTCTCGTGTAGTGCATTAATACATTTTTCATTTAGTTTAATTTCACACCTTTATTTCAACTTGTGAGACACTGAGGCCATGTCCAGACGAAACCGATTTCGGACGTATCAGTCAAAGTATTTGATCGTAATGCACCTTTCATTAGGTCTAACTTCAAGCCTAGGGGGGAGGTGCTTTTGCGGTTGCAGCCCCTGACCTCTGGAACAGCATCCCCATGTCCATTAAATCTGCCCCCTCCATCGAGTCTTTTAAATCAAAACTCAAAACCGACCTATATCGCCTGGCCTTCCCTGACTCACTTTGACTCTTGCGACTCTTGACGTGTTGTTCTGTTTTTCCTTTGTCTATCCGTTGATTTTTTTCTGTTTATTTTATACTTTTCTTTGTTCTTAGCTTAGCTATGTGAAGCACTTTGGTTGACAAGCGTCATGTTTAAACGTGCTATATAAATAAATGTTATTGATTGATTTCATCCACACGGAACTGCGTTTCTGGGAGCCTGAAGACGCTATTTTATGAAACCGGGTCCCAGAGTGGGAAATTCTGAAGACGCTCCCCTTGCGTCGCCGTCTTTACAAGCGATACGCGTCTTTTCCTGAACCGATTACGCGATAGCCCACCTCTCCCTTAACCCGCATGTACAAACTGCCAACATCACAACAACAATGGCATCGTACAGAGTAGTTGCGTTCGTGTTACAGAAGCTATTGAGCTTGATCTGGATTTTACAGCTAAATGTACTGCGCGCTCAAACACAGTAATATCACAACGAGACCACTGCTCAAACACAGCGGCGCCTAAATGTACTACCACCAGGGGAGCTCCCGTAGCTCACCGCGTATCTCGGCGCTATTTCGGCGTCGGGGACAACCGTGCTCGTCACGGATCTGGGGTACACGAGTTCGATTCCCGGACTCGCCGTATTTTCTCAGAGTGTCTTCCCCTGCTCTACATCCTATTCAACCTGTTTCTGTCGGTCATGCCTGACCAGAAAAGCGATAAACGCTAAAAAATGAAGTTTAAAAAAATTTACTACCACCGTCGACAACAGATTGACATCTCCCTTAATCTGCATGCAAACCCAGCCAACAAAAAAAGAAACATGATACATATGTCTTATATGTCCAGATATGTCCTGGCTAGAAGTGTTTACCGGGAGGCTACTGTGATGAAATACACGATACTAGCTAGAGATTAGCGTCACATAGCTGGCCTTTTTATGAAAACCCAAGTAGTAGCCAAGCACATACTGTTCCATAGCATACGCCTTCAGTTGATCATGACAAATCCTCTCTTACCTTGACGATTAAAAAGCCTCCATAATTTAGTATATAGTATTCCCATGGCTGGTGTTGAGCTGTAGCCAGCCAGCTAGCGTTGATGCTATTCAATGCTATCAACATTAGCTAAATAGCTAACCAACTAAATACAATAGACAGTGGTATCCTGAGTTAACGTTAAATACAGACAACTTTTGCTACAATAAGACAGTGGTATCCTGAGGTAACATTAAATACAGACAACGTTTGCTAGTCGAAAGGACTGGACACGGGGACAAGTTAAACATCAATCAATTAATTGAACACAACGGGTAGTTTGAGCTGCGCGCACCATATTATATACGGCTTTGACACGTTCTGTCTCTCCTGCCGATTAAAATCCTCATCATCGATTGCTGTAGGCTGTAACTGCATTTTGTGCATGTGAGCCGCGGTCTCTCTCTCTCCACTCCTTTGGAAAGTAGCGTTACGTTAGCTCAAAAGCACAGAACCGGACGACAAAAGTTATTCTGCTAGCAACAAAACAACAACATAACTTCCGGTCAGGGGGTTTCAAAATAAAAGCGTGACATCTAAAACAGGAAAGACATTTATTTTGTAAATTTGTGGCACGCACTTATTTCTCAAGACGATTTCGTTTTTACGGAAACCTTTTTTTTAAATGAAAACGAAATGAAAATGAAAAAGATCAAAATCGCGACGACGAGCTTACAAAACGAGACACAGTTTATCAGCTATTTCATTATAGGCACAATGAATAAATAACCAATAAAAGAATTTGCTAAGACAGTTACAAGTCGACACACCGTTGTCGGAAAGCATACTTTTAAATGCAGCAAAAGAAGGAAGAACCTTCAGCTTCAGAGTCAGTTGGAGGACATTCCAGGAGTTGGAAGCATCAAAGGATCAAAGCAGTTTTTCCTAGTTCAGAGCGAAGAACGTGTAGAATAGGTTCCAAGATTCCATTCCAACAGTGTTGTGATGTACTGTAAGGGGGAAGCTTACCAATAAGGGCTTTAAAAAGAAATGAATACCAATGATAATTACGCCTTTCAACTAGAGAAGGCCATCCAACCTTTTCATAAAGGACACAGTGGTGGGTATCATGCCTGTCACCAGTAATACATCTGAGGGGAGAATGATGGACCGAGTCCAGAGGTTTAAGAGTTGAAGCTGCAGCATGTCTATAAATCACACCACCATGGTCCAAAATTGATAAGAAAACGGTTTCAACAATCCTCCCATGCAGTGTAATATTGGTACATTGTTTTGTTCCTAAGAAAAGGAACTTTGTTGTTTATTCCAAAACAATCAGAAATGTTTGGCAACATAATTTTAAGTAAAAAAAAGTAGGCCAGCGGTCCAAACGTCAGTTCCCAGACAGTATCGGGAAACAAAGTGACAAATGACTGAATACTGTCATGCTGTTTTTCTGAATCCTGTCTCCGTCTTGGAAAAAATAAAGACTTTTGAACTGGTAGAATTTAGTTAACGGGTTATGAAACTTTTTTTGTATTTACTGTGAGTCTGTAGTGGACCGGTGAGCTTAATATGAGCATGATGCCAGCCAAGCACGATAAGCACGACCTGGGATGATTCAAGAAAATAAAGGACTTTGCACTTTGGCCTGCAATTCTTAAGGTGCTATACAAATAAAGTTGATTAAACTTTAACTAAGCCTAGCCCTAAACCTTTTGAATGTGTTGTTGTTGTTTTTTAATAGAACAAATGCTACAAAGCATCCATTCCTTAATTTGCATGGCCTACATATCAGTGACCCATGTCACCATGACCTAGTCGAGCTGTTTTTACACTTTAAAGGGGAATGCTGTTCAATTCTAGCACTACTTTGGACAAATTTTTCTAGCTCATCTTTGGACAATCTTTTATTGCCTATATTTATTGTGTAATGAAGTACAATTACTCAAGTACTTTACACCCCTGACCCTGATGCACACATACTGTACGAGGAGACGTGTCTGAGAGCACGCCGGCTACCAGACTTTCCTGAGGGGGAATCTAGTTTTCTTCTCACAAGACAATCAAACGAGTACAAGGAGATGGACAACAACCACTTAGCCCCTTCCCTGCTAGCCGTCAGAATGCTGCTCTGAAGATCAAGTGTGTTGACATGGATGTGCAGTCACGCGGGCGTTATGATGAGTTGGATTATTCAAATGGGTTTGCTTTGCTCAGTAAGCCTCAGGCAGCTCAGGTATGCATGAATGCCCCGAGGTAGATTTCACCTCTCCTCCTTTTCTTGTTCTAAGCCTGGCTCCCCCTATCCTGGATAATAAGCCCACATGCAGTGATAATCAATCGGGGGCGGGATAATCAATTTAGAAATTCAAATTAGAGAGCAGATATGTTGTTCCTGAGAGGTCTGTTCTCGTCTTGTAGTGATTTTCCTTTTTCTGCACATATTTTCCATTTCGGAACCGGAATGGTCTTGCCGTGTTCCGCCTCGACCCTGTCCTCGCCAGCTGTGAACCACTTTTCAACTTGCTCTCGAGTTCTCTTTAGGTTTAGCACCTGTTCTGTTAGAATCCTTCATGGAACACTTCAACTTGTCAATTGCTTTTATCCGTGTCTCTGCCGGCCATTCCGAAAATCTGCCCTTGTCCTTCCTGCTGACTTGTCGTACACAATGTAAGATTCTGATCAAACTGGCCAGTATCACGTCTTCGTCTGTTTGGCTCTCCATCCAATTCCTCTGCGTTGTGTACTTTTAATGGTCCTGACGTCTCCGATACTGGTAGATAAGATCCTTATCTTCCCCCGTTAGTGCAATCCATAAACCATAATACTTCTCCACTTCCGTAAGAATTCGACACTTCGACACTGTGAGATACCTTATGAGGAGAAGCGTTGTTTTATTGCTATAAACAGAACCTCATAATCAGATGTTATCAGATGTTATCAAATTGTATCGTCCTTGAAGAGTCTATTCTAATGATCTCTCGGTGTGTTCAGAATTGTCCTTTTGTTATTCAGTCCAATAGTGGTCAGGCCTAGTCGTTAGCCTGAACCCTCCTCGTGTTAGCCGAAGCTAATGATGTCGTGGCATTCTTCCTCCTTCCCCCCCCCCCCCCCTCTCTCGTGATAAGAGGAGAGAGAGAGTCCTCTGTGTGATCTCAGTCCTACTCGCTCTCGGTCAGATTATCGTCTGAGTCAGATTCTAGTCTGCTCAACACCCGGAAACACCGTTCGACTTATAGATGTTCGTCGTCGCAACGACGGCCCCGCCTTCTGGTTGTCATGCGACGTGTTGTCATGACAACTGCATAACCTTTAACACTAATAAACTCACGTTTCATTAAGATGAACCTCTCTCCCTCCTGTCCTGGGAGACAGTACACTCTAATCTCAGATGTTCTTCTAAGGAATTCATAACAAAACCCTCGCTGACGCGGCCTGTGCCTGTGAAACCACTGGTTCCACCACCGTTCTATCACCGTCTCCTGCTTCCATGCACATTTCGATCTACCATTTTAGCTGTGGTCATCTCTCCCCAATCTATACATCACATACATTGAAAAAGCACCGTTTTCTCTCAATCCCCCCTTGATTCTTATCACCCCTCAGAATCATAAGACTACTTGGTTTTTCAATTAATTATACACAAAAATAGACTCATAACAATTAGGGCCCCGCCGTCTGCTGTTTTCCTTTTGTTTTCCATTACCCGCATCACACCCAAACCAGAAAGGATAAACAACGGTCATGGAGGAGAGAGAGAGAGAGACAGAGAAAAACACAGATTGCAACTTTTCAAACGACACACCTAAACCCTTCGGCCCCCCTATCAGGTACCCCACGTCCAAATCAGAGCGCTCCCTTCCCTCTCTTACAGTACACCTCCCATCTCGGGCCGGTCCCGTCTTCTAGGCAAGGGCCCCTTTCAGTGACGGCTCCTTTCCTGAGCTGGTCCCCCTCCCAGGGCGCGGTCCCCTAGGCAAAAATGTCTCCCCTGGTCTGCTACTGCTCAGTGTCTCTGGCTGTCCTCTCCACATCTGCTCCTCCACCGCCGCCGTCTCCTCTCTCTCGTCGTGGATGATCTGTGTACCAGGCGGTGCCTGGCCCCTGCGGCTTCCTCCTCCTCCAGTCTGTCCTCCTGGTCATCTCCATCGCTGTCGGTGTCTCCCCCCTTTGAAAGCAGAAACACAACACCGGCAGTGTCTGTACATTCGACTTCCCTTGTTTTGCTATTAGTCTACCATGGCTTTGGGCCTGCAGCTCGTTCTCTATATATTTTTTTCCTCTGCAAGCCCCTATTTGTTCTCTATTAGTCCCCCACCTTCTCAACACCCATATCTAATCCTACAGGGCTGTTCCCTGTTTTGTTGTCTTCCGGCGTGACACCAGCAGCTAAACGATACCCACTCGGCGCTCTACGTTTGTCCCACGGGTGACCCCCAGCGCGCGCCAGTTCTTTCTGGTGACGTGTCCCCTCAAGACTCTGCCTATTTATTAGGTGTGAGAAGGCCCCACTGGAATTCAAACTTTATTCCATAATTAACCCATTCAAATAACTGCACCTCCTCTGTCTGTGCAATTCTTATTTAATCCATTGTATGCTTAAACTCTATATCTAATATTATTATTATAATAATAATCCACTCTCTGTGCTAAATATTACCCTATGGGTAATGAAAACTCCCCAGCACTACCCCCCCCTCCACCACTAGGTGGCGACCTACTCCTCCTCTATGGTGGTTTAGTTGACGTGTCATTTCCTGATTCTAAACCCCTCGTGGCTCTGCGGCCATTTTGACTCGGTGCAAATGGCTACTCTCTCAACAAACGGCCGCTGCCCTTCCTTCCAAGGCCTGAAAACACCGCTGTTTTTCCTCTCTTTCCTATCCATTATCAGGGGACGCTTTCTCAGACTAATACTCTTGCCTGATCGGACATAATACACACTGGTACAATCTCCTTTCGACTTTCCTTCTGTTATGAAAACAGTCCCGCCATAACAATTTTTCGATCTGATTCAAGCGCCCCCCCCCCCTTTCCTCATCTCGCATTTACCCTCCTTAAACCAAAACTGTGCAGCCTGCCTCATTTGCTTTTCATTCTCTGTAGATAACACCCTCGATTTTCACCATGGCTCTCTGCTCATATTATTACAGCTGGCATTCTCTCTCTGTGTCAAACTAGAAATGTTTACGTTTACGGATTCACTATCTGTTCGTTTTTATTTGGCTATAAAATCAAAACAACCGTGTGCACAGTGAACTCACATTTTTGATCGGAGCGCTGTTTCCCCTACAGCGCTGGTTCGCCTCCTGACCGCTCGACTCGCCGCTCTCTCCCAGGGCTGACCGGCCTTGCTTCGATCATGATTCTCCCACACATTGATGACTGTTGTCCACTGTCGCCCCATTAGGCTGTCATCAACAACCAACTGTTCCCGTTGTTTTAATCTCTTGCAAATCCGGGTCACGGCACCAACTGTAAGATTCTGATCAAACTGGCCAGTATCACGTCTTCGTCTGTTTGGCTCTCCATCCAATTCCTCTGCGTTGTGTACTTTTAATGGTCCTGACGTCTCCGATACTGGTAGATAAGATCCTTATCTTCCCCCGTTAGTGCAATCCATAAACCATAATACTTCTCCACTTCCGTAAGAATTCGACACTTCGACACTGTGAGATACCTTATGAGGAGAAGCGTTGTTTTATTGCTATAAACAGAACCTCATAATCAGATGTTATCAGATGTTATCAAATTGTATCGTCCTTGAAGAGTCTATTCTAATGATCTCTCGGTGTGTTCAGAATTGTCCTTTTGTTATTCAGTCCAATAGTGGTCAGGCCTAGTCGTTAGCCTGAACCCTCCTCGTGTTAGCCGAAGCTAATGATGTCGTGGCATTCTTCCTCCTTCCCCCCCCCCCCCCTCTCTCGTGATAAGAGGAGAGAGAGAGTCCTCTGTGTGATCTCAGTCCTACTCGCTCTCGGTCAGATTATCGTCTGAGTCAGATTCTAGTCTGCTCAACACCCGGAAACACCGTTCGACTTATAGATGTTCGTCGTCGCAACGACGGCCCCGCCTTCTGGTTGTCATGCGACGTGTTGTCATGACAACTGCATAACCTTTAACACTAATAAACTCACGTTTCATTAAGATGAACCTCTCTCCCTCCTGTCCTGGGAGACAGTACACTCTAATCTCAGATGTTCTTCTAAGGAATTCATAACAAAACCCTCGCTGACGCGGCCTGTGCCTGTGAAACCACTGGTTCCACCACCGTTCTATCACCGTCTCCTGCTTCCATGCACATTTCGATCTACCATTTTAGCTGTGGTCATCTCTCCCCAATCTATACATCACATACATTGAAAAAGCACCGTTTTCTCTCAACAACTTGTAAATCGCTTTGGATTAAAGCGTCAGCTAAATGACTGAATGTCAATGAATCTGTTGAGAAACACAATTATAGCCCACACACTGTGGTAGGGCTGACATTCAAATATTTATTTGGAATTCGAAGCTTCTGGGCCGAGATTCGATTTTAATTCGAAGCTTCGAGATAAAACATTTAACAAAAAATATCTTGTGGGACTTGTACAGCACTTTGTTCAACTTTGTCAGTGCTGTAAAGTTTAAACCTTTTTAAATCTTAGACAAACAAAACACTTTGCTTTCATGAAATATTGTAAGCCGTCATTTGAGGCTTTATAGAAGCAGCACAATGAACACAAATCTGTCAGTGCCGAGTCCGACCTCATTTTAAATAACAAACAGCATTGCTTGTTGTAGTTAACAAAGAGAGGCAGTTGATTTTGCAAAAAAAATATATATATATATATATATATATATATATTTTTTTAATAATCGAATTTTATTTTCATATTCGAATCCCATGCCCATCGAACGAAGCTTCGAAGTATTTAAGACAGCCCTACACTGTGGGATGTTCCATTATGGCAAAGAGCATCATAATCACACATTATTTTGGTCAATATTATAAAAATCTATCTCTTGTCTCTTTCCAGAGAACCAGATCCCCCATGGCTTCCCCACCATAGACATGGGTCCCCAGCTGAAGGTAGTGGAGCGGACCAGGACTGCCACCATGCTGTGTGCGGCCAGCGGGAACCCGGACCCGGAGATCTCCTGGTTCAAGGACATGCTCCCTGTGGACATCAACAGCAGCAACGGCCGCATCAAGCAGCTCCGCTCAGGTACAGTACGCCCCTTATCTAACTAACCCTTTGACTAGGATCAACTTGCCCTTTGACTAGGATCAACTTACCCTTTGACTAGGATCAACTTGCCCTTTGACTAGGATCAACTTGCCCTTTGACTAGGATCAACTTACCCTTTGACTAGGATCAACTTACCCTTTGACTAGGATCAACTTACCCTTTGACTAGGATCAACTTACCCTTTGACTAGGATCAACTTACCCCAACCTAAATTGAGCCAGATGATAATTTCTTTAAAGATTAGGATTAAACTGGACTTTGAAGAAGTCTTTATTCATTGCACACATGGCAACGTAGTCATGCAGCGACACACACATGCGATGGGCGACACACGTAGGAAACGCATGTTCTAGGGGAAACCCTTGCGA
Organism: Notolepis coatsorum; assembly: GCF_963971535.1. Classification (NCBI taxonomy): domain Eukaryota; kingdom Metazoa; phylum Chordata; class Actinopteri; order Aulopiformes; family Paralepididae; genus Notolepis; species Notolepis coatsorum. The sequence goes on along the minus strand of NC_140177.1, from coordinate 25,155,943 downwards.
GCACGGGGAGAACATGCAAACTCCACACAGAAAGGCCCGGGAGATACCCCACCTGGGTACCTGGTAGCCCGGCAACCTGGTCCCCAAGGAATCGAACCCGGGACCTTCTTGCTGTGAGGCGTGTTAACCGCAACTCGAGTTGTTGTTGTTACAGTACACAAAGGCCTTTTCTCTTTCAATGTAGACATCGAGCTTCATGAAAGTAAACTATACAAAACGTATTGTGTGCCTCGTCGTGATCTCGACCGTTGGCCTCCACATGATTAGTTTCTACACTGGGAGCTGCGTGACCTTACAGAAGAGACACGGGCGGCTGGGATAAATTGCCTGCGCGTTTGATTTCTTCCCGACCGCCGGTATAGTGCCGTGCGAGGACGTATCCGAGCCCCCCCCCCCCCCCCCCCCGCGGTGCAGAGAGAATAATTTCCCTGCCCTTTGCATCAAATGAGCCTTAAGCTTCCTAAACATGCAGCTGGGCCCGAGCTAATTCCGCTCCACGCTGCATTAGCCAGGACCCAGCCCGGCAGGGAGAGATCGATGGGGCTTCCTCTGTTCACTACGGCCGTCCACTTGACAAATAAACAGCTCCGGCCTGACCCCGGATCAGATGGAAAAAGGCGCAAGTTAGAAAGATTAGTGGCTTTTGACCGGGTTCAATCTTGTCACTCTCCTGCTAAATCCACCTCATTTAGTGCGTGTCAGGCCGGGCTCCAGGCCCCCCCCCCCCCGCCACAGAAGCCCGTCAGTACTGCTTCCCCCACCAGCACGCTGAATGTGAGTCACAGGAACAAATTATGTTCCCCGTTGTGGACTTAGGCACATTCGAATGTGATCCCTTAGATTAGAATATCATCGTAGGTACAGCGCCCCCCACCGAGTAGGAAAAACAGCCTAAATTAGATAACCCATCTGTAAATGAATACGATCGTAATCCCACTAGTATGACGTTCATTCAAATTCAACGTTTTTTTTGTCTCTCGGCAGAGAACTTTAAATTAGCGTTTTCCAGGCATATGGCAGGAGAATCCCTGAAAGTGCTGATGTGCAACGCGCTCGGATTAGCTATTCCTCTGTATCTTTAGCCTCTCCCTGACATCTGTTGCCTTATCAGGATTTACATACCGTGCACACAACCCCCGAATCAGCCCGGGATCTGGTCGTATGGCCAAGAAACACACCGTTTATCTTCCCGCTGCCCTGTACCAGCTTCAGATACTACCTAACACTTGCTAGGTTTGTAGTATGTGCACGCACATACAGTACACACACACACACGCCTGTTAAGTCTTTTCTCTCTAAATCCTCTGTGCTCAACCTCCCTTTCACACCATCCAGGAAACGTAGTCGGCACAATAGATACTAACATCTTTTTAAAAATTGATAATCTTTTAGCGTTGAATGCATTCTGCTGTGCGTCACATACTCTCTGTATGTGCTCGATATATTTATTTCATTAATTTCTCTTCCTCCATTTCTATTATTCTTTACTATTTTCTATTATTATTCTCTACTAACTACTCTCTCTCCCCCCGACCTTGTTTGCATTTAAACTCCCCCCCCCACCTACAGGTGGTACTCCAATTAGAGGTAAGGACGATGAATAACGTGTTGTCAGAACGTCTCGTCCCCTCTCATCCGCTCTCATGTCGGTGTCCGCCCCCGCCACCATCACTCCATATCAACAGCCCCATCTACTGTCGGCTTCGGCCCGCCATCTCTCCCCCTCGTCTCTCCCCCTCCCCCACACTCCCCCCCCCCCCCCCCCCCAGCCCCCGTGTTCTGTTTGCTGTGTCATCTCCTTCACAAACAAAATTATCACCAACCCTGACATCAGGAGAATGTACCGCGAATAGACACTCTCCAGTCCAAGGTGTTATGATGTAAATGAGCTTCACCGAGGCTGATTGGCTCTAGGTTTGAATTTAACCTCTGGATTATTTCATTCCTGCTCCCCCCCCCCCCCACACACACACACACACACACACACACACACACCACCACCACACCTACCCCTCCACACACACACCACCACCACCACACCTACCCCTCCACACACACACACACCACCACCACCACCACACCAACCCCTCCACACACACACACACCACCACCACCATCCCCCCCAACCCCACATGCAAGGAGCCAATCATCCTCAGCTCAGCCTTTACTTTACACTGGCTGTCAATGGAAGGAGAGGGAAAAAAAGGTAGGGGTTGCATTTTAAACTAAAGGCCAGCGTTGCCACAAGAGGATCTTCCTCCAGCACGGCTTGGATTTGCATACAGTCAGTGTAGCACGGTTTGCTGGCACTGGAACCAGAAGTCTGGCCGAGATCGTTAAGATGGAAACGTCGACCCCTTTTTAATGGAAATCATCCCCTTTTCCCCCGAGTGGACGTATGATTCCAGTTTAGCCGCAGTGAGGCTGCTGTCTGGGGAACGCTGCATATAGACGAGCTCCTGGGTAGCTAGCCTGACCGTGTCTGTCGACCTGTTGACGTGTGGCTCTCAGCACTCAGTAAGTGTTATGCCTAATTCATACTCTGACGTCAAAGTGGTTGTGAAGGTTGCAGCTAGGACTAAATGGACCGCACCGGGCCCGCCGAGCTCCCGACGATGCCTAAATGCAACTGGCCAAAAACCTGAAACTGTGCGTCAAAGCGACGCGAGCCGACGTGGACAGCGCAGAGCTGTGATTGGCCGTTGCCCTGGGCCATGTACGTCTTCCTCTGATTCTGCCGTATTTACCGTTTATCATTTCAGGAGCTTGGTCGGAGTGTTCCGTTATCTATCTCCCACGCGCAAAATATCGGTGACAGCCGACGTTGACGCATATCTCGGCCTTAAGGGCCCAGGCCTCTTGACTGGTGTATAGAGGTCATATAATTATGCTAACAGCTAACTAACTTGAGCTGAAAACCTACGTGTTTGACATGGACACGATTCTACCTAAACCTAATGAGTGCAAATCTAAACGGCTCTAACCGAGGTACACAGACTAGCTTCTCCATCGTCTCCGTCCGTGAACAAGCAGCTCTCGCGTAGTTTTACGTAGTTCAGATGAACCGGTGGCCGCCGTTCTTTCATGGGCGGTATCGAAGAAGAAGACGATCCCAAAGCCCAAGAGAAAACAGAAAGGTGACGTGGATCCGAGACGCAAGCCTCCGAGACGCAGGCCTCCAGGCACTCTCTGGCCGAGAGCACTAGCTGCCCGTACTCAGCGGTCCGGTTCCTCCCCAACCAGTCACGCGGTCCTCTCCCTATCACTTCCTATGAAACACCACCAAAAACCGCCAAACAGGGACTACCAGAACACACTCCGTCGTGGCAGTAAGCACTATATCCCGTAGCGTATCCCAGCGGAAAAGGACCGTGTAGGAGACGGCGTGCGTCAGTATTTTGGTGAGGTTTGAGATGTGCGCGTGTCTCCCGGTTTGTTAAACCCACTCTGACACCATCCGCGGCTGCAACCTCCCACCGCTACATGCCCTGCTAGTTCTCCTGTCGCACGCGGGAGTGTTTTCTCCCCCGGGAGCGGCGCGGATTGACAGATTGGTGACATCGGCATTAGTATGCAGTGGCATGCCGGTGCTGAATCAGAGGGAGCCAGGCGCGCAAAGTCAATGCCTCTGAAGGATCTATTGTCTCAAGAAGTGGTATTATCTGATGTCATGCCCCCCCATCCCCCCCCCCCACTTCCCCCAACTGCCACGTAGGTCTTGTCTTGGTCCGCGGCCCGCTTCTTTGGTTGGTGGTGAACCTGTTTGTTTGCATTCATCTCTCATAACGCATGATATACAAAATGTATACTGACATCATCGTACATTGTATACTGAATATGTTTTTTTTTTTTTTTTTTTATCAATTTCAAACTACATGGTGCCTGGTTGCCTTTTACACCAGCGCCATGCTGCTTTGGAGAGGGTGATAACTGTTATCACTCGCTTGTGACATAAAACGCATTGTTGTCCTGTGAGAGAAATTGTTTTCTTTGAAACATGCTTTTGTTGTTGTTATGAGATCCAGGTAAGTCTGCTATTGTGTCTCTCTGATAGTATTGGGTTACCAATACTCTTTTAACCTTTTTATTTATTTGTATTATTATTTCTTTTTTATGACTTATATTGTGTGAGCTGGCGATTGTAAATTGAATTACAGCCCTCATCTGTCGATCATTTCCAATTCCAATGGACATGATTGCATGAGGGCTGTCGTGACTTGGGACTTGGACTTGGGTCAGCGGTACACAGGTCACCGTGACCAAGAAGGCTTTAAAGGGGAACTATCTTATAAATGGCCTTTTTGAGTGTTTAGCATTGTTTCCTAGCTATGTGAACTTATATTAATATGATCTATGTCTCTAATTCTCATATTGGCGCATTCTTCCAATTCTCCTCTCACAATATTCACCCTCACTGAACTGAGTCATTTGAAAATGTGCTGATTTGTGATGTCAGAGAGACTCAGCTGCATGATAATGTGGCTGTGTGGCATCAGGCTCATGATGAGCTGCACACAGTGGTTGGAGCCCAGCCTCAAAACGGCTTAAGATCTTGAGGTAGAAAAATGCTGTTTTTGAGGACTTGATTAGAAATACAAAACAATGAATAATAAAAAAATAATAATTACAGAGGTGTTCCATAGACTCACAGGAATTGTGTAAAAGTGCCCAAATAGTGAAAAAAATAGTAAAATAGTTCCCCTTTAATGCTTTCATGCTTTGTTACAAAGCAACACGTCAGTCTTCCGCGTTAGACGATGTGACTGTGAATAATACTTTGCGGTACAGCGTCGTGGTGGGGGAAAATATCGATACAGTATAGTATCGCGATACTTTGCGTGGCGATACTGTATCGATACAAGGACGCCATGTATCGATATTTTATTATGCATATTATTATTATATATTTGTTTTTGTATAAGGAAGTTGCATTGTTCATTTCAATACCTGTAATAGTACAGTAGTCCACACACACACACGCACGCACACACACACACACACACACACACACACACACACACACACACACACACACACACGTGTGCATTCAGTTAAGTTGGAATATGACTAATACAAACAGTTCAGTTTGTCAGGTACATGCAACACAGATTACAGTGTTGACATCTGTCTGCTTGAGAAAATCCAATGTTCTGCAATACAAATGATTGAAGTGAGATGAACAGACTGAAAACTTTATTTGATTAGATAAAACATGTTGACAAAGTTTTACTTTGCAGTTGAAAAAAGGTAATAAAGCGCAATATATCGCAATATATACTCTGTTGATTCCCACCCCTAGTACAGCGACTCCTCGGCTGTGGAGCCCCTGTGAGGAATGGCCAGGTGGTCGTCCTAGAAGAACAAATCGATCCCACCACTTAATGTGTACTTAACAAAAGGTTGGAGGAGTTATACGCATATTGCAGCAGTTTCTCAGCAAATGTCAGGCCATTCAAGAAGACTGAAAGGAATAATCCTCTTGTCAATAACCCCCGTCTGTCTCGGACCTTATTGGATCAAATACCATGTTATACTGTAAATCAAGGAACGCTGAGTTCAATACTCAACGTTTCATCAGTGTGAAGTCCGGTTTACCTTCGGCTCAGGATCGAGGAGACCCGGTCTTGTTATTGTTGTGCAGATAACTTGATTTGACTGGAACCAGAGAGGAGCCTATACATGCATTGAGCACAATCAGAAAATCCCACCTCAGAAACTCAGAATGTTTACTTTTTGCCATGTTTACTTGGTAGTAAAGAGTAAAATGAGTAAAAATCTGAATAAAAAAAAAAATATAATAATGAATAGGGTCCCATTGTTAGAAGCCTTCATTTGACACACAATACTTAATTAACCCAACAAACTGAGTCAAATATAAAAATTGAGAATTTCATATATACCCATGATAAACAGAAAATAATCATCATCGAGAGCCGAAAGTTGTATTCCCATTGGGTGTTGGAGGGAGGGTGGACGTTATGGAACACGGACATCAGATAGGGGGGGGGGGGGGGGGGGGTATGGAACATGGATATCAGATAGGGGGGGGGGGGGGGGGGTATGGGAACATGGATATCAGATAGGGGGGGTTATGGAACATGGATATCAGATAGGGGGGGGGGGTTATGGAACATGGATATCAGATAGGGGGGTTATGGAACATGGATATCAGATAGGGGGGGGGGTTATGGAACATGGACATCAGATAGGGGGGGGTTATGGAACATGGATATCAGATAGGGGGGGGGGGTTATGGAACATGGACATCAGATAGGGGGGGGGGGTTATGGAACATGGATATCAGATAGGGGGGGTTATGGAACATGGATATCAGATAGGGGGGGGTTATGGAACATGGATATCAGATAGGGGGGCTATGGAACATGGCTATCAGATAGGGGGGTGGCTCTGGAACATGGATATCAGATAGGGGGGGTTATGGAACATGGATATCAGATAGGGGGGGTTATGGAACATGGATATCAGATAGGGGGGGTTATGGAACATGGATATCAGATAGGGGGGGGTTATGGAACATGGATATCAGACAGGGGGGGTTATGGAACATGGATATCAGATAGGGGGGGTTATGGAACATGGATATCAGATAGGGGGGGTTATGGAACATGGATATCAGATAGGGCGGGTTATGGAACATGGATATCAGATAGGGGGGGTTATGGAACATGGATATCAGATAGGGGGGGGGGGTTATGGAACATGGATATCAGATAGGGGGGGGGGGGGTTATGGAACATGGATATCAGATAGGGCGGGTTATGGAACATGGATATCAGATAGGGGGGGTTATGGAACATGGATATCAGATAGGGGCGGTTATGGAACATGGATATCAGATAGGGGGGGTTATGGAACATGGATATCAGATAGGGGGGGGGGTTATGGAACATGGATATCAGATAGGGGGGGTTATGGAACATGGATATCAGATAGGGGGGGTTATGGAACATGGATATCAGATAGGCGGGTTATGGAACATGGATATCAGATAGGGGGGGTTATGGAACATGGATATCAGATGGGGCGAGTTATGGAACATGGATATCAGATAGGGGGGGTTATGGAACATGGATATCAGATAGGGGGGGTTATGGAACATGGATATCAGATAGGGGGTGGGGGGGTTATGGAACATGGATATCAGATAGGGGGGGTTATGGAACATGGATATCAGATAGGGCGGGTTATGGAACATGGATATCAGATAGGGCGGGTTATGGAACATGGATATCAGATAGGGGGGGTTATGGAACATGGATATCAGATAGGGGGGGTTATGGAACATGGATATCAGATGGGGCGAGTTATGGAACATGGATATCAGATAGGGGGGGTTATGGAACATGGATATCAGATAGGGCGGGTTATGGAACATGGATATCAGATAGGGGGGGTTATGGAACATGGATATCAGATAGGGGGGGGGTTATGGAACATGGATATCAGATAGGGCGGGTTATGGAACATGGATATCAGATAGGGGGGCTTATGGAACATGGATATCAGATAGGGCGGGTTATGGAACATGGATATCAGATAGGGGGGGGGTTATGGAACATGGATATTAGATAGGGGGGTTATGGAACATGGATGGTGAGTATGCTAGTGCTGCTGTGCAGGAGCCCTTGATGGTAGAACTGCTTTTTGTGGTGTCAGATATTTTTGCGGGTGGAGGGTATAAATAGAGGATGATGGTTATGACTTCTTATTTGGGTGATTAATCGACCCTAAGTCATGGACTCGACACGAGTGTCTCGCCAGCTCTTTTTTCCCGACACGGCGTAGGCAAATATTTTGATTTGTGAACGGTGTAAACTTGCCAAATCAGCGGAGTGCTTGTGTCGTCGTAGGCAAGTTCTCAACAACGCGGCCTCTTGTATCCCTATATAACACGAGCGCGTGCATCGATACCGTTATGGCTAACTTTAGTTGACTGTAGAGATCTACTGTGTGTCTGCCCGCTAAACGCGTCTCCTCCTCCACACAGGCGCCCTGCAGATCGAGAACAGCGAGGAGTCGGACCAGGGAAAGTACGAATGTATTGCCATGAACAGCGCCGGGACCCAATACTCCTCCCCGGCCAATCTCTACGTACGAGGTAAGATCATAATTCCCCCATTCCCTCCCACAGCAGCGATGTTGTCTAAAATGTTGTTACGTCATCTCTTTTCTGTCCGTCCTGCTCTTTCCTTGCCTGTGGCGTTCCTCCATTAACCAACAAGCTGAACTAAACTCAACTTACTCCACCAGGTGCTACTTGCTGTGGAAAAAGCTGCGTTAGAAACCGTTTCCTCCGCCTGACAATTAAAATCAGGGCTTTTTTTCCCTCTTCTCTTCTTTATTATCTCTGCCAGGCAGTACATCTGGGGGGAGATTATGCGCGTGGTCGTGCATGCATCTGTGTCTATCTGTCTGTGAGTCTGTCCGCAGATAATCTCCCACAACTACAGGGCTGATTTGGATGAAACGTTGCACATAGGCTGACAGCAGGTCAAGGACCTGAATCCTTGAATATTTTTCAATTTGGTCAACGACAAGTATTCTATTTGTCCATTGAAATATTATATTCAATATGCAAGAGGGCGACACTACACAGTTCTCTGGCACCTGCCATAGTGAACCTATTTTCATTGATATACCTATGCATTAAAAACATCTTAGTTACAACACTGTGGAAGCTAGGCAGAGTTGTCATTATAGGTGAAGTATTTACGATCTTCCCTGTCTGGTGGAAGAAGACAGCTGCTCTGGCCAGAAATCACTTCCACTCAGGGCTCTACAGTGTGACTGACAACTTGGCTGTGGCTGCGTTGTTCTGTCGGGTCTGTCCGTCTGCATCTGTTTTTTAATACATTTTTAAGATATATTTTTTGGGCATTTCTGCTTTATTAAATAGGACAGTGAGTGACAGGAAAGGGGGGATGCAGAGAAGGATTCTAAAACGGATTAGAACGTAGGAACGATGAGATTATATGGTGTGCGTCCCATCTCGGTGAGTTGCCAGGACGCCCCTTTTAAATTATTTTTCAATGAGTATCTGTTTGTGGGACAGGGACGATGCTGTGTCCATCTCAACCAGACTTGTGGAGGACGGAAGGTTCAGAGAGTGTGAACTTTTGGAAGCGATGGGACACGTTACCATCCACAAGGCTGTCGTCAACCTCGATTAGGTTATGTTTTAATTTAAAAGATAAACGAATACTAAGTCATCCTCTGTAATATCTTCAATCGCATTTTTATCTGTTGATGGATCAATGTCGCCACACAATGTTGGCCGCCCACTGAACTCTCTTGAAGTTGTCAAACAGAACAGGTTGTCAAATCAAACGGAGAGCAGGATTTCCACTGCTGTGAAGGCTTTCAAATGTAGACAGGCTAAAAAATATAATTTCCCTCATTTCAGTGTTTCAGCCCTTCTTTTAATCCTCTCTCCCCGCTGCGCTCCGTCGCCATGTCTCCCGTTCATGTGTCATAGTGTATTTAAGAGCTATTTGCATTGGTAGCGTCTGCACCAGTCATCTGGGCTCGTTTCAGGTCTGCTGCTCGTTGCCGTTCAATGTGAGGACCAACATGTGGCAAAAGAAGTAATTGATAACTATACTAGAACACGAAAATCTGATCAGAGAAAGCCTTCCTTTGTGTTCTAGTATAGCTAACTTTGTGTTCTAGTATAGTTATCGTTGTGTTCTAGTATAGTTATCTTTGTGTTCTAGTATAGTTATCTTTGTGTTCTAGTATAGCTAACTTTGTGTTCTAGTATAGTTATATTTGTGTTCTAGTACAGTTATCTTTGTGTTCTAGTACAGTTATCTTTGTGTTCTAGTACAGTTATCGTTGTGTTCTAGTACAGTTATCTTTGTGTTCTAGTAGTTATATTTGTGTTCTAGTATAGTTATATTTGTGTTCTAGTATAGTTATCTTTGTGTTCTAGTATAGCTAACTTTGTGTTCTAGTACAGTTATATTTGTGTTCTAGTACAGTTATATTTGTGTTCTAGTACAGTTATCTTTGTGTTCTAGTACAGTTATCTTTGTGTTCTAGTATAGTTATATTTGTGTTCTAGTATAGTTATCTTTGTGTTCTAGTACAGTTATCTTTGTGTTCTAGTACAGTTATCTTTGTGTTCTAGTACAGTTATCGTTGTGTTCTAGTACAGTTATCTTTGTGTTCTAGTATAGTTATATTTGTGTTCTAGTACAGTTATCTTTGTGTTCTAGTATAGTTATCTTTGTGTTCTAGTATAGTTATCGTTGTGTTCTAGTATAGTTATCTTTGTGTTCTAGTATAGTTATCTTTGTGTTCTAGTACAGTTATCTTTGTGTTCTAGTATAGTTATATTTGTGTTCTAGTATAGTTATATTTGTGTTCTAGTACAGCTATCTTTGTGTTCTAGTACAGCTATCTTTGTGTTCTAGTATAGTTATCTTTGTGTTCTAGTACAGTTATCTTTGTGTTTCTAGTACAAGTTATCTTTGTGTTCTAGTATAGCTAACTTTGTGTTCTAGTATAGTTATCGTTGTGTTCTAGTATAGTTATATTTGTGTTCTAGTACAGTTATCTTTGTGTTCTAGTATAGTTATCGTTGTGTTCTAGTACAGTTATCTTTGTGTTCTAGTACAGTTATCTTTGTGTTCTAGTACAGTTATCTTTGTGTTCTAGTACAGTTATCTTTGTGTTCTAGTATAGTTATCTTTGTGTTCTAGTATAGTTATCGTTTGTGTTCTAGTATAGTTATCTTTGTGTTCTAGTACAGTTATCTTTGTGTTCTAGTACAGTTATATTTGTGTTCTAGTATAGTTATCTTTGTGTTCTAGTATAGTTATCTTTGTGTTCTAGTATAGTTATCTTTGTGTTCTAGTATAGTTATCTTTGTGTTCTAGTATAGCTAACTTTGTGTTCTAGTACAGTTATCTTTGTGTTCTAGTACAGTTATCTGTGTGTTCTAGTATAGTTATCTTTGTGTTCTAGTATAGTTATCTTTGTGTTCTAGTACAGTTATCTTTGTGTTCTAGTACAGTTATCTTTGTGTTCTAGTATAGTTATCTTTGTGTTCTAGTACAGTTATCTTTGTGTTCTAGTATAGTTATATTTGTGTTCTAGTACAGTTAACTCTGTGTTCTAGTACAGTTATCTTTGTGTTCTAGTACAGTTATCTTTGTGTTCTAGTACAGCTATCTTTGTGTTCTAGTATAGTTATCTTTGTGTTCTAGTATAGTTATCTTTGTGTTCTAGTATAGTTATCGTTGTGTTCTAGTATAGTTAACTCTGTGTTCTAGTACAGTTATCTTTGTGTTCTAGTACAGTTAACTCTGTGTTCTAGTACAGTTAACTCACTGGAATGCCTGATCGAGACCCTTGCACGTCTCACTGTGACCTCAGCTTGCACCTCCGATAGCAGGCAGCCTGCGTCCTTAACGGCAGAGATCTGCACTCCGCCGAGCGCAGTCGTTTCTACCGTGTCGAGCGGCTCCTGTTTTCATCCCCGCGCCACGGAGAGCTCCTCCGGCATGTAAGCGTCTGGAGTTTTGAGTTTGTTTATTGTTCAGGCTTGAGCAGGACTGACAGGGAGTGAGGGCAGTGCTGTGCCGCCGCACAGAGAGATTTGTGGTGGGAGGGGTGGGGAGGGGAGAGCTGAGGCTGGTTCAGCCCCTCCGGATGCCACTGAGACTGTGTGATCTGCATGGAACAGAATAGTAGCTCTTGTTGTCAGAGCAGGGGAGGAGGAGGAGGAGGAGGGAGGGAGGGAGGGGAGAGGAGGGAGGGGGGGGACTGGCAGGCGGAGGTGGTGGAGACGGTTCTAACGCGCCACACTCAACCATTACATCATATCTTTGCTAAAAGGGAGATGCGATGTATAGCTTACAGGCCTGGCGTGGCGATGCGTCTTCCTCTCCATCCGTCAAGAGTCTGAACAGGGCGCGTCCAGTAGGATTATATACGATGCCTCAGCGAGGGACTTTGAAATACTGTTGGGAGAAAAAGAGAGGGGTCTACACACCAAAGACGGTGGGAGAGACGTTGAAGCCCGTCCTTTTGTTTTAATAGCCTTGCCTATTAATCAAGAGAGTGCCTGTCACAAGTGCAGACGAGACCCTACCTTTATTTTTTTTTCAAAATGTTTTAAGAAAAAGGTAATTATAGCTGTAGCGTGGCATGACGCCAGCGTGCGCCCCTGCCCACCCCCCCACCCCCCAGGCCCATGCGAAGGCTGCAGCGCCACCCCACAAGCTGTCAAACCGAAGTCCCCCCCCACCCCCCCAAACACCTTCCCCCCCAGCCTCCTAGCGCCAGCGGAGAGATAGAAATCAAACCAACCGTAACCTTTTAAAAGTGCACTTGTCTGGAGTCGGGAACAAAGCACACTCCGTCTTTGTTACTCGGTGCCGGAATGAGGAGTCTATAGACCAGGGCCAGTTAGATTGGGTTTAAAACAGCCAGAGCCTTAGAGTTACACCAGAGACGTCTTGTGATGTGTCTCTGTCCCTTGTTGTTGAAATGTGGAGGTGGGGGGGGGGGGGGGGGGGGGGGGGGGGGGGCTGCTGCTCCCGATCCGGCAGACAACACTCGTCCGCACCTCTGTAACAGTGGTTACATTTATTTTTATAAATATATATATATAAGGCTTCCCCTACCCTGGAACTCTCTCTCCCCCGCCCCCCCCCGAAATCCTATTGCCCCCTTTTTCCCTCCTGACTTGTGAAGCGGCCTTGGGTTTATTGAAAGGCGCTATATACATTTGAATTATTATTATTATTATTATTATTATTATTATTATTATATATATATATCATAGACCAGAGAACCACTGCACTACAGTAATGTTCTGAATACTTCAACTTCAATTCTACTTTCTAATCCTGCTCCTCGTCCCTCACGTCTTTGCAGTCGTAACACAGAGTCGAATGCCGATGCTGACGGAGGTGTCCGCTGGTCTAGGATCGCCTAGAGAGCTCCTGATTCGTTTTTTTCTATCTGTTTCTACATACAACTGATGTGTTGTGATGTAGTATTCATCTTCTCATGGTTACGAAAGAGGGGGGGGGGGGGGGGGGGAAGCCATGTTACTATTGGCATTGAATAAAAAATTCAAGGCCTTTCATATTTCAAAGTACTCTTTGAAGAATATATAATTTTTTTTCCTTGTTGTGGTACAACATGTAGTGTACATAATGTATTATGCATGTATAGCCTCGAGATTTGAATAAAAATATGGACACTGGGTGTCAAGGTATCGATAATGGTCTCGTGTAGAAAGATAGCGATGCTGATATTATAGCCCGACGGCCCTGCATCAGACGCCCTCGTTACACAGTGCAGCCTTTGTTCCGCGTCTGCAAAATGTGTTTTTGGTTTTTCCCGTGTCGCAGACACTCCCTGATCCAATTGCAGGTACACAAACACGCAGCCGTCGCTGCCAACCGCCGCCACCGCCACCCTTGTCTTGACATTTTCGAGGCAGTGGAGAATGATGTCCTCGTATGTCTGTGTGGGAGGAGGAGAGGAGGGGAGGGGTTGTGGGGAGCGGCGGGGTGTGTGTGTGTGTGTGTGCGTGTGTGTCTGCTCATGGATTGTTTTCCCCTTCCTGTCTGTGTATCTATTTATTATTTTCCATTTCTCATCCATTAAGTGTGTGTGTGCGGGCATGCTAACGTGTGTCTGTGTGTGTGCGTGCAAGCTAACGTGTGTCTGTGTGTGTGCGTGCGTGCATGCTAACGCGCAAGTGTGTGTATATGTGTGTGTGTGTGTGTGTATGTGCGCTCGCTGCCGTCTCAGTGACCCCCCTCTGACGGGAGGACTACGCCAATGTGAGGAGAATCGCAGGCGTCCTGTGATGGTGTGCGAGCGCTCATTTGTCAAACGCTTATCCAGCAATGGAAGGATGTCAGCCTCTTTCTGTTGGCACTCCTTCATATATCCATGTGACTTGTCAATATGTCAGAGAGGATAGAGTGGTGCAGGCTGGCTGTCCTTTCAACAGGATCTGTGTAGGTGTGTGTGTGTGTATATATATATGTGTGTGTATGTTAGGGCTGCTCAATTATGGCAAAGATCATCATAATCAAAATCATTATTTTGATTAATATTGAAATCAGGATAATTAAACATGATTGATTGATTGATTGATTTGAGAACATCATATGACGGCGATTTTGTGAATTAGTTTTATCTTCTTTATGTCATCTTTATGTGAAGGAAGGGAACGCTGCGTTTACAACATGTGACAAAATGAAAGCAACACGGCATGCAGCGCAATAATAGTTTTTATCTCGATTATCTTGTTTTCTCGATTATAATTGAAATTAAAACTTGATTAATTGCCCAGCCT
>NC_140177.1:25123396-25141396 GCF_963971535.1 Notolepis coatsorum | reverse complement strand
GCTATAAGGAAGATTTTAAATATATATATATATTATATATCATCGTAGATTCAATGTCGAGACTGAAATACGACGCCCATCTAAATCCTCCTTATTTTCTATCGATATTGCGCCGGTACGGCGCGAAGGAAGCCTTTCCCGAACAAAACCTGCTTTGTTCTGGAAAGGCGAGGCTAAACATTCTGATGAGGTTAACGGTGAAAACAGGGAGTTCATGGGAAACTCAGTCTTATGGTGAGAATTAGACTGTTAATTGTTTCATTAGTGGTCTCGTACTGTAATTAATATACAAAGGCATCGCAACCAATATGAATAATAATATATGAAATAACAATATTAAGACTGGAAAATAATAAAAACCAATTGCCGGTTTTAATAGAAGACATCAATAATGTAATGTAAAGTGCTCCGAACCCTCAAAGTACCTGTAATTGTTTATTTACCCTCTGACAGCGTGTGTAGTCGCTTTAGGCTAGTTCCTCAATTACCACGTGAGAAGCTTTGAACGTTGGGATGGACTGTGTTTATATTTGCACAAATTGTTATACGTCTGTGAATATGAGCCTAGTGGAATGTGTGTATTTGAATCTGTATGCATGATACCAACCACAGTTCAAACGGATAACATTTTTTTCCCGAATTGGTTGAATTTCCAATGCGGGGCACACGACAGGGCTGCTCCCTATCGTTGGTGTTTATTAACACCTGACAGACGCCGCACAAGATGTTGTCAGATGAAGAAAATCTGTTCAGCCCTCTCACGTTATTGCCTGGGCTTCTGTTCTGCCGCGTGGAGGAACAAAAAGAGACATCAGACGGCAGTAATGATGTGTGACTGGGTGTAGACACGCCTCCGCGGCGAGCACGCATCCACGTGTCATTTTAACTGGAACTATGATGATGATAATACGTCAGCCTTATATAGCGCTTGGTGGGGTTATATAAAAGCAAATTAAAAAAGCACTCTTTATTAATGACGACTTACTAAATTAAAATAGACACTTACTGTAAATGGTAAAGATGCGTGCAAATCACTTTACAATTTGTACCTCACCTTTGACCCATTCACACACACACATTCACACACACATTTTACCCATTCACACACACATTCACACACACATTCACACACACACATTCACACACACATTCACACACACACATTCACTCACACATTCACTTACACATTCACACACACATTCACACACCAATAGCAGAAACGACCTGCTCATCAGGAGCAATTAGGGGTTAAGTGTCTTGCTCAAGGACACTTCGACACGCTGACCGGGAGGAGCGGGAATTGAACCAGGAACCTCTGGATTACCAGACGACTGCTCTCCCTCCTGAGCCACTGTCGCCTGTAGATGTGTGTCAGCAAGGGAGAAAAACATAGAGAAACACATTTTTCATGTGCATTCGTTCAATCAACGTCAACTAACGTCAAGTAACAAACAAGTACAAGTAGCGTTATGTTATCTGATGGGATAGTCGTGTTATCTTGATCGTAATCTGAATGTGCGTAGGGCACGTTAAGCACAGTTTTCAACGGAGAGAGAGAGAGAGAGAATTTTTTTTTTAAAGGATTCATAATGCATTAAACTTGTTTTTACCATTCATGGCCAGTTCTCTCCTGGAATATTATTCACAGGGAAACGATGGCGCCGGTCGCGACAAAGCCGGGCAAAGACGAATCAATTCCTATAACTAGCCCGCCTCATAATCTCAGTAATGCCCCTCGGTGCTGCTCTAAGCATTTGCTCTGAAGGGAAATTTTTCCGGAGCCCTTTTTCCCTCTCTTTTCACTTTCCGCTGAGTTTCCTAAAAAAGTGACGCTGACCTTGAGCCGGTTGCCGGGCGGAAGCCGCCGCCGAGACCGTTAGTCGTTTTACATGATTAAAGTAATGAGACTTCCCTCCATAAAGTTAAAAAACGCTTTTATGATAGTCATTTACCATCCCCCCCCCCCCCCCCCCCCCGCCTAACTTAAGGGCTAGCGGAGGCGCACTGAGCGGCCCTTAAAGAGAGGAGCAGTTAAAAAGCTGTGTCAAACAGTGTCTGTTAAATGTGCGTCCGCGATTAGAGAATGAAAGCGTCATTACTTAGGGAGACGGCATTAGGATAAAGCTGTACAATACTGAGCTGGCTAGGAGCTCTGGCAGGAAGGGCCCGTAGGCATTCGTGTATTTGTCCTCTCGGTGGCCCTAGTCATGTGTGCTCGGGCCCTAGGCACTCGTTTGCTCTTGGTTCTTAGTGTTTGTGTGGATGTGTGGGCATAGCAGTGTGTGTGTGTGGTTGTTTTGTGTATGTGTGCGCGCGTATGTGTGTGTGTTTATGTGGATTGATGGCCATATCAGTCTGTATGTGTGTGTGTGTGTGTATGCATGTGTATTGTGTGTGCGCGCACGTGTGTGTTGATCTACAGGTGTGAGTGGGTGTGTGCGTCTGTGTATGTGGGCATAATAGTGTGTGTGTGTGGTGTGTATCCTGAAGTGAGTGCGTGGCAGCAGGTCACCTGCAGCTCTGAACTGTGTGTGTGTGTGTGTGTGTGTGTGTGTGTGTGTGTGTGTGTGTGTGTGTGTGTGTGTGTGTGTGTGTGTGTGTGTGTGTGTGTGCGGTGTATCTCGAAGTGAGTGCGTGGCCGCAGCAGCAGCTCTGAACACAGTGTGTCTCCGTGTTTGTTCTCTTGTCTTCTATCTGCTGTTCTCTTGTTGACTGTGGACCCGCCGGTTGGTTCAGCCGCGGCGGCCGCCTCGTGCGTCTGTGTGTCCTGCCTGCAGAGCCGTCTGACCACTCCTCCCCTCCCCTCCCCTCCTCCCAGAGGACGACAGAACGAGGCTGTAAATGTAATTTCACCAGCTAACCGACCGTGAAGCATTGGAGAACGGGCTCCGGTCCAAGTTAGGAAGGACGGCGGCCGGTGTCCCGATATACGGAGAGAGGGTTTCCGCCGCAGTGAGAGACGCAGCACGGGGGCTGGTGGACGAAGCAGCCGTGTTTCTGTCGTCCTCGTCGGTAGAAACCTGGCCGGTATCCAGGCGGCGCTGCAGGCATGACCACAGACACGCTGGTGGTGTTCCTGTTCACATGGTCGGTGTGTTGGTGACCGGGTTCAGTGTGTGTGCGCATGGGGGCGTAGGTTTAGGGGGGGGGTTGCAGGGGATATTGAGAAGAGGTACATTTGTCCCCCTCAGGAATTGTAGTTAATATGAAAGACAACCCCCTCCTCAAAAGAGGTACAAATATAAATAAGGGGGTTTAATTCTATATCTATAGAATAAATATTTGAAAGCAATACAGAATGCCTGAGAGCCTTACTGCATTATATTCCATTATATTTGTGTCAGCAGAAAGGTACACCAGAATACAGGAAGTGTTTGACGCTAGGGCTGGGCGATATGGCCAAAAATCTTATCACGATAACATTTTTCATATCACTCGATATCGATTTTCATTATTAGTATACATTTAAAAAGAAATAAAAAATGTAAAGCTCCTCACACTCCAGTTCTCAGGCTGCAGCTGGTTTGAAAGCGAAAGTAAACCGGCTTCTCTGCTGGCTGTGGCTCCAGGGGAGTTGAACAGTTCTGGCTCTGCTAGTTTCTTTTCTATCTTTTGGCGTTTATTTTTTTGGTGGACAACCCACCGCACATGTGCACCGTGACTCGCGACTGGAGTCTAGCTCTGCTAGCACACATAGCCTACTGTGTACAGACGGTTTCAAACTGTATTTTAAATTAGAAAGCAAACTAAATAAATGGGCAAGAGAAAAATAAATCTCAATTTGGTCAGTATTGTCATTTGGACAAGCAAAGCCATTACTTTAAGTTTTAGGCAAGAAAGACAAGTCTGTCCACTGTCTCTGGTTTTAAAGCTGCCAGGTCACAATAAATAAAAAAAAACATCGCTATCCTTTTATCGCCCAGCCCTATTTGACGCAAAAGAATTGTGTCAAAGGTGCCCCCCCCCCCAATGGTGAAACCAAACCTACGCCCTTGTGTGTGTGAGTGTGTGAGCGTGTGTGTGCGCGCTGTGTTGTTGCCGACAGAGGGTTTTCTTGAGCAAGAAAATCTCCTGGCCCAACTCCCGGGGGGGCCGAGTGCCTTCCGCGCCTTTCTCCATCAAGTGTGTTCATTCCAGCCGTTCCAGGTGAACTTACATTGAACAAGAAGCTGCAGGTGGATGGAGAGAGGGGCATCTAACCTTTTTTTTGTGTGTTTTGCGGTGCTGTGTGTTTTTTGGTGGATCAGTGCTTGTGTGAGGTTTGTTTTTTTTGGGGGCGGACCCAGCTGCGTGTGATGTTGATGCCTGACCTTTCGGTCTGCACGACGCGTGTGTGTGATGTTGACCCCTGACCTTTCTGTCTACGCGCGTGTGTGTGTGCCCCTCAGGAGGCCATCATCGGAGGACTGCACTCCGAGACGACATACTCTGTGACGGTGGCGGCGTACACCACCAAGGGAGACGGAGCCCGCAGCAAGGCCAAGGTCATCACCACGACCGGGGCGGGTGAGGAGACCAGACGCCCATCCCAGCAGCTTCTTCCTCTTTTCAGGCTACGTTCACACTGCAAGCCTCAGTGCTCACTTCTGATGTAGTGTTTTTTTTTTTTTTTTTTTTGGGGGGCTGTCAGTTTATCACGTTAATTAGATTATGATTACACAGCAAATGACCGTGTTATGAAAATTAACGCACATTTATTATTATTCTTTTTTTTATATATATATATATTTCTTATCTCATTCATTCCATAAGAACGTAGAATAAACATTTATAGACTTTTTTTATTTTTTTTATTGTCCATTTAAATTGTAATGAACCAAATGAGAATATCAATTCAATTTTTTTTTTATCTTTGACTGTGAATAACACCATGCTAAAATTGACCAGACCTGAAAAATCTAAGCAAATGAAATTAAATGAAGATGATTAAACAGAAGGTTTTGTAAGATACAGTACTGAAATCTACCATCCGGACACATGCCATTTGAAATATGATTATAGAATATTATAGAATCAGGCCTAAAATGGTTATGCGATTAAAATGCGATTAATTAGATTCATCAATTACAAATCCTGTAATTAATTCGATTTATTTTTTGTATCGCCTGACAGCACTGCCTTTTTTATATAAATGTGGCCAATATCAGATTCCAGGGTGAACTGGTCAATACAATAAAGAAGATGGATGTAGACACGGAGGACACTGAAGTCACAGTTTATGGTTTCATTTATTAGTTGATGTACAGTGGAGGCTAATTCATAATCGGATGATAATGGGGGTGAGGAGGAGGTGAAAGCCATTTGTTCTTTCAATATGCTTTCAAACACAGAGCAGTTATGATTCGTTGTTTGCTTGTACACAAGTATCACCCCAAATATAAGGGGTAAACACCTCACTGTCCCTCCACTGACCACCTCCATCACAGCTGTCTTCAGTGTTTGTGTTCACCTTGTGTGTCTAGACTAGAGTGACGCAAGAGTCACATGAATTCTGATATCGCTGTTCAGACTGAGGTCGCATTGCAACGCAACCTCAGTCTGAACAGTCTTCCATGCGACTTTTACGCCACTCTAGATTGACATTAGTGACAATCTTCTACGTCCATCTTCTTTACTGTTCAACTGTGGGTCAGTTCAGGAGCGTGACCGGTTCACACTGGAATCTGATGTTGGCCACATTTTATTTTAAAAACGGCCAAACAAAAGATCTGAGCAATAAATCAGAATTGAGCACTTAAGGCTTGCAGTGTGAACGTAGCCCTGGTGTCATCGTCCATTCATTACAGTCGATGATCGAGACGTAAAAACTCTCTCCTCCTCCTCCTCCTCCTCCTCCTCCTCCTCCTCCTCCTCCTCCCTCTCTCCAGTGCCAGGAAAGCCCACCATGATGATCAGCACCACCATGGGGAACACGGCGCTGATCCAGTGGCAGCCGCCCAAGGAGATGGTGGGCGAGCTGATGGGCTACCAGCTGCAGTACAAGCGCAGCGAGGAGGAGAGCTTCGCGTCCTGGGAGCTCCGCAAGACCGACGACCACTACACCGCCACCGGGCTGCACAAGGGCGCCACCTACATCTTCCGCCTCAGCGCCCGCAACCGCGCCGGCACGGGCGAGGCCTACGTGAAGGAGATCGGCACCCAGGAGGACGTGCCGTCCGGCTTCCCGCTCAACCTGCGCGTCACGGGCCTCACCACCTCCAGCACCAAGCTGGCCTGGGACCCGCCGGCGCTGGCCGAGAGGAACGGCAGGATCGTCCACTACCTGGTGGTGTACCGCGACATCAACAGCCAGCAGAACAGCACCAACCGCACGGCGGACACCATCCTGACCATCCAGGGCCTGAAGCCCGACACCACCTACGACGTCCGCGTGCAGGCCTTCACCAGCAAGGGGGCGGGGCCCATCAGCCCCAGCATCCAGAGCCGCACCATGTCCACCTCGCCAGGTAGGAGGGAAGGAGAGAGGCGGCGTTTATCTCGCGGCAACTACAGAACGCAAGCACGTCGTTTATTACAGCTAATCAAAAGTGCAACGCGTCGCCCCTTAATCCATCTTCAGTCTTCCTGATCTCACGTTCATCTGCGCTCCTCTTGTCGTGCGCGCATGCTCACACCGCATGAGTGACGTCTCGGAGAAGGTATCGCGTCCTCCGCATCTTAACCCCACCCGGTTCCCCAGCTCTCCGCCCCCGTCTCAGAGAAGGTATCGCGTCCTCCGCATCTTAACCCCACCCGGTTCCCCAGCTCTCCGCCCCGTCTCAGTACAGTACAGTACAGCATGAGCGCAGTGCTTATTGATTTAGAAAGCGCTATAATCTGGTTACACGCTACCGTCACGCCGCTGCCACGCGACTGCCCCCCCCCCCCCCCCCCCCCCACTTCACCCAAGCGAATTTAGCCGTGCATACAACATGTGCCTCCTCATGCATTTTATTATCTTATAAATATTAGATTCTTTATTTAACACCAGATGTGCGTGGTGCCTATTTTGAGACTCCCGCTCGAATTCCCCCTGCCCCCCCCTCTTACCCCGCTCTCCCCCCCCCATCCCTCCTCCCACTGCCGTATACATTTCATGCTAATCACAGTGAACTCGGCCCCGTTGCATATTTCATATTTCATTTGGGTGAAAGTGGTATAAATAGAGGGAACAGGCTTAAGGGGATAAACTGCTATTTTAAGTGATCAGTAACCGGCCATGAATGAAAAAAGATCGGCCGATGTTTCCCTTTCTTTCCCTTGTCGAGTCTGGTCATGTTTTTTTTTCCATGGCGAATGTTTCCAGGACATAATCAGCGGTTTATTTGCCGTACAATCGGCGTTAAATTTGAATTACGCGGCTTACGAGGAGGATTACATTCTGCGTCGAGCGAGATGTCCTACTTTAGATACTGGACTGAAGTGCGTTTCTCTCTCTCTCTCGATCCCACAGCGTTCGCCACGAGCTTCGGCGGTCAAGGCCGTCATGAAGTCATCCGTGCTGCTCACCTGGGAGGTGCCAGAGAACTACAAGTCCCAGGTGCCCTTCAAGGTAAGTCATGAAGTTGTCCGCGCTGTTCACGCTGGGAGGTGCCAGAGAACTACAAGTCCCAGGTGCCCCTTCAAGGTAAGTCATGAAGTTGTCCGCGCTGTTTCACCTGGGAGGTGCCAGAGAACTACAAGTCCCAGGTGCCCTTCAAGGTAAGTCATGAAGTTGTCCGCGCTGTTCACCTGGGAGGTGCCAGAGAACTACAAGTCCCAGGTGCCCTTCAAGGCAAGGAACCATTTGCATTTTGGGGGGGAAAGCCGCCAGAGATGGTGATTCATGTTAATTTATGAGGGTGTGAATAATGCATGTAATAATGTGTCAAAACGATATTATATCAATTCCCACCTCGTGGTAATGGACCTCGAGACACTTTGAAGTGTGAAATATTATTAGGTCTGCACCAATGAACAAGCCTTACACTTTAACATGTGGAATGATGTGTCAGGTGGGATAGTTGCCTCCCATAGGAGCGTGTGTGTGTGTATGTGCATTTTGTGTGTGTTTATATTTAGTTTGTTTGTGTGTGTGCATTTTGTGTGTTTGTATTTTGTTTGTTTGTGTGTGTGTGCGCATTTTGTGTGTGTTATATTTCGTGTGTGCATTTTGTGTGTCTTTATATTTTGTGTGTGTGTGCATTTTGTGTGTCTTTAGATTTAGTTTGTGTGTGGTGTGTACCTGCGTGTGTGTGTTTCTAATTTAGCTTTTTATTTCCTTCAAACAAGACATTTACATAATGACACCGTTAGGGATTGATGACGCTGTTGGGATTCCAGTGTAACAGTGATTCAATGCAGACAAATACAGACAGACAATCAGAGACTAGAGAGGAAAACAAACAAACCTTGTCTAACTATAGCGCAAGGTAACCAGGGATAATCAAACAGTATGCATCACATCCGTCCTGCCCATGTCATGGATGAGGAGCCACCGCAGTTGTATCTGGGCCAACCGACACAACCTCAAACACACCACAAACATTGCCAGAGTTTGCTACTCGTGAGGAATTAAAGATGAAAATGTAACTAAACAAACAAACAAAAGAAAAGGACAATCCATGCTTTTAAATTGTACAGCTGTTCGTACTCTCCCAATTTATTTATAGTATGTGATTGTTTCAAAGCTCACATTAACCCTGCCCAATAATGTTGTTGTTAACGATGATAATACTGTTGTTGATGATAATTAATTAAATTCATTCAAACCTTTATTTATTCTCAAAAAGGACAATTGAGGTCACCCTCATTGTCAATGTCGTCGAGACTTACAGACATTTAAATGCATACTTTTTTTTAATAATAATAAATAATAACAACTCTATCTATAGCACCCTTCACACATGGGCCGCAGACCAAAGACCACATCAAGTAGCACAAAATGAACATAGGCAGAAATCAGCATACAGTCGACAAAATAAAAACAATGTATAAAATGCAGGCATAAGAATAGGTATAAAAGACAAAAATAATACTGTTGTTCATGATGATAATATCGTTGTTAACACTTTGGTTGCCATGGGTTAAATTCATGATATACCATAGGTTGCCGGCTCTATTTGTCTATGGAGAAGTACCCCTTCTTTGCATGGCTATAACTTTTTAAATTCTATTGCTACATTGCCATTATTAGGGCCCATTCAAAGTCCTATATGTATTGTTCATTGTGTAGCAACGTTAAACTTTTTCATTCACATATTCATAGTAAAGTATGGTCTAATGTATAAGTATGTTTTCATCTCTTTCTGCAGCTTTCTCCAGAACGTGATCTATAGCCCCAAATGCATTATATTGATGATGCAATACAGTTTTATGGCAATCAGCGCGATATAAAAAATTCCAACTAGACGTACTTCTAGAAGTTACTACACATCATCTGATGTTGACCGGATGGGCTAGGGGGCGTTTATAATTCCGTGGGCAGCGTTATACCAATCATCTAATGTGGGTCAAATGTTGATCATAGCAGTTAGTATCGAAGACGGTAATTTTACACGCTAAAACTCACCCCAGTCTCCGCGCGCCGTTGGGCGATCATCGTAGAGTAGACATTTTATCATTATGGGATGTAGATTTACCCGGTCCATTTCCAGCTTGTATAATGGTATATACGTCCAAATCATGTTGTTTATCGAGTTATTGGCAATCGATCGCTATGTAGTGTGTCGAGATCGAGTCCCGGAACCTATAGCGAGTGCCCGGAAGTAATACGGCCGATCAGCACAACCTCCATAGCACTTCCTGTTAAGCGATTGCACCGATCGGCCACCAGATGGCGCTCCTGAACCGCCAGAGAGCTCAGTGGGTCCTCCTGGTGGATCTCAGGCCAGCGGAGGGGAAATATGAATCCGATCGCAGATTTTTTAAATATTGATATAAGGGCGCTGTAAAGCGTCCTCCGGCAACTTGAGCATGGCCGGGAATGACGCTTTTAAGCGTTTTCCGGCAGTCAAAGTGTTAATGATGATAATACCGTTGTTCGTGATACTAATACTGTTGTTCATGATGATAATATCATTGTTAATGATGATAATACCGTTGTTCATGATACTAATACCGTTGTTCATGATAATAATACCGTTGTTCATGATAATAATACTGTTGTTAATACAGTGGCGGCTGGTGAATTCTTCTCCAGGGGGAGCGCTATACCAAACATTTTGCAAACATGTACCGAGGTATCACAATGTCACACACACACACACACAAACACACGCGTGCACGCATTGGCGAAACCACACACTGAGTAGCCTACTGTGCACGTCAGAGCTTCGGCGAAACCACAAGGTACGAATATTTAAGTAGGTAGAGTACAACTATCACCATTGCCATTAATCAATGTATGATCATAGTCAATGCAGCCACGTTTCCAATAGCGCCTACACAAACACGCACGCCCAGATCTCAAAACTCTCTCTCTCTCTCTCTCTCTCTCTCTCTCTCTCTCTCTCTCTCTCTCTCTCTCTCTCTCTCTCTCTCTCTCTCTCTCTCTCTCTCTCTCTCTCTCTCTCTCTCTCTCTCTCTCGGACTCGGGAGCAGCATATTATCACTGTAATATATTTGTGCATGCTCCCACGCGTATTCAGACCCGTACAATAATAATCACAGAGGTATATCTTGTCATTTGAAACAAGTTACCAATATATTGTCCCGTGGGTTATGCCCCCCCCGCGGCGAAATTAATTAGTATCCCCCTCTATCTCTCTCTTTCTCTCTCTCTCACACACACACACACAGCATGACGTGGAATCCCAGGCACTAACCTTACACAAATTAGAAGGAACTGCAAAGGATCACCTAGTATACAGTATATACCAAGAATAACTTCAGTATGAGTACAGCATATTTTGCATATTGTTAAAAGAGCCAAGGCTAGCTTGCGTAAATTAAACATAGACTTACCATCACAAGAGTTGAAGGGGGCGAGATATTCAGCCATAATCCAATATATTTTTTTAATCCACTCAAAAAGAAACTCCAGTAGCAGTCCATGGGCATGTTGTATCTGTCCCGTCATTTTAAAAAGCAGGAATGGAAAGCAACATACGGCATTTACATGACTGCATCCAGCTAGCATATAGCTTCTTGTTAGCCAAGTAGCCAACACTTCTTACCACCAGCTAGAAAACGACAGAGTATATTGTCTTCCTCTGTCTGTTGATTGTTTCTGAATTGAGATATCAGGCTGATGAGGTCGAAACTCTTTCACTCCAGTGTTCATCTCTCAAAAGGTATTGTTTTGAGGGATTTACCTGCATTTTCGAGGTTGGAATGTTCTGCCTCCATGATCCATGGTAGCTACTTACTAGCTACCATGGATCATGGAGGCAGAACATTCCAACCTCGAAAATGCAGGTAAATGCAGGTAAATCCCCCACAGATCATATTTATGACCGTTGATAGGCTAAATGTATTAGCTTGAATCATTTACATTGGCCGCTTGCGCGCAGTGACGCCGAGTCAGTGTGCGTTAAGACAAGCGCCCAACTTTGGAGGTAGGTAGAGTTCTATGAGAGTGACGTCAATCACAAACGAGAGGGGAGAATAGCATGAACAAACTATA
Source organism: Notolepis coatsorum (assembly GCF_963971535.1). Classification (NCBI taxonomy): domain Eukaryota; kingdom Metazoa; phylum Chordata; class Actinopteri; order Aulopiformes; family Paralepididae; genus Notolepis; species Notolepis coatsorum. The sequence goes on along the minus strand of NC_140177.1, from coordinate 25,129,812 downwards.
TTACATACATGCTATATTAACGTTATTGTGCATTTTAATAGTAATTATTATTAATTTTAAACATGTTTAGTTCATTTTTAGGGCTTCAAAATATCTCAAATAAAAAACACAAGTTCTTCTTCTCCCTCTCTCTCAACCAGGGGGGGCGGTGCCCCCTATCGGCCGGCCGCCACTGTGTTAATAATAATAATAATAATAATAATACTGTTATATGTAACACATTTGACTAAAATGCCTCTTAGTGTCAGTTGTTTTATGAAACGCTTTGCCATTGTGATGTAATATAGTATCTGAGGATAGAATTCCTCTTCTTCCTTGTTAGACTCCGTATTAAGGCACAATACTAGAACAACTTTTCAGTAAAATAAATGTACCTTAGATGTTAGAATAGTATTTCTGTCAGATGTGGTGACTTTCATGGGTGTATATGGTGTTTTAAGACACACTTTCAGATACACTGGAAGCCTATGGCGGTGATGAATTGGCAGAAAATAACTTCCAAAATATTCGGTGACGGTAAAAGAATGCAAAAAGAAGGGCCTTGATTTTTGTATTGAATGGCTTGAAACCCAGATGATGTAGGTGGGAGAGGACTTTCTATGGCGTTTAGGATTCTTCCTTGATCGGCCTTTCCTTTCATGCAGCGCTTGAAGAATATTCCATCTGGTTCTGCCTGCTGCAGTCGTCCACTTCTTAAAAGGAACACGCCAACATTTTGGGCAATTAGTAGGGATGTCCGATATTATCGGCCGATATCGGCATTAAAATGTGATATCGGAAAATATCGGTATCGGTTTAAAAAAATGTATATATATATATATATAATATATATATTTTTTTTACATTTCTATAACCTTTATTTAGCCAGGCAAGCAAGTAAGAACAAATTCTGATTTTATTTATTGTCAAAAGTATGCATGATGTTGTGTTAATTCCACAACAAGAGATATGTAATGTTAATTACCTGAAATTATTCCATTTTTTGGGGGGGAAACCCTGCATATATCGGTATCGGTTGATATCGGTATCGGAAATTAAGAGTTGGACAATATCGGTATATCGGTATCGGTAAAAAAGCCAATATCGAGCATCCCTAGAAATTTGCTTACCGTCTTCTCCTGAGAGAGACAAGAAAATAGATACCAGTTTACAAGTGGACGACTGCAGCAGGCGGAACCAGATGGAATATTCTTCAAGCGCTGCGTGAAAAGGAGGCCGATCAAGTGGTAGACCGGGTCGCGGTGGAATAATGTTGGTTACGGGTTCCTGTGTGAGAGGAGCTCCTCGAGCTTTACAACTCCCTCTCTCTCGAGTGTGTATTCTGAGGCTACGGTGTCCTTGGGTGATGCGGAAAGGTGCTTATAAATCAAATCTGTTATTACTATAAAACATTCATACGGGGTAGATTCATAGTACGATTTTCATTACCTTGAAGTTCCCCGCGGTGAGACATCCGCCGCCTTCATTAAAAGCATCACCGGCGGCGGCGCCGTGATGCGTAGGGGCTCCGGAAGAGGCGAGACAATGACGTTGTTGTCGCCCCGGACCGGCGGACGTGCGCACGCTAAACGGAGCGGCTTTTATGGGTGCGGGCTTCCCCGGGGATGTCGGGGGGGGGGGGGGGGGGGGGTAATTGATGAGACGGATCTTCCGTCTCTGTGCAGGAGGTGCGCCGTAAAGGTTTCACGGTCAGCCTGAGAGGGTCGCAAAGTGATAAATAATAACAATCGCCGTGTTGTTGGATGTTTTGTCGAGGGCTATAGGTTGCTATGTTGCGTTTTATCTGTTAAGATTTAAATTGTTGACATTATTAGCGGGTAATATTTTAACACTAGACTAAACTGTGTAATCGTCGTCTCAGTCTTTCCTCCTACTTCCCTTCTGTTTGACTTTGACAGGCGTCCTCCATCAACCAATGACAGAGGCTGAAATACAGCAGCAGCGTTTTGGCTATTCCGTACTCTTGAGTTGCTCTGGACACTTTTGTAAATTGCTTTTAAGCTAAAAACTAAGGAGGTCTCTCGGATCATTCTGTTTGTGAATACGGGCCATGGATCGTCTGAAAAACAAACAAACACATATATTGTGTGTAAATGGTAAACGGTGCACTTATATAACAGCTTTTATCCAAAGCGCTTTACAATTTGTTGCTCACATTTCACTCACACATTCACTCACCGGCGGCAGAGGTGAGTGAATGCAAGGTGCGTTAATTAGGCGTTAAGTGTCTTGCTCAAGGACACTTTGACACACTGCCCGGGAGGAGTGGGAATTGAACTGTGAACCTCTGGATTACCAGACGACTGCTCTACCTCCTGAGCCACCGTTGTGTGTGTCATAGTGTGTGTGTGTGTTGCTCTAACGCCCAACATCTCCCCCCCCCCCGTGCCCCACAGATCCTGTACAACCAGCAGAGCGTGGAGGTGCAGGGCAACCTGAAGAGGAAGCTGATCACGCGCCTCCAGCCCGACACCGAGTACTCCTTCATGCTGATGAGCCGCGGGAACAGCGCCGGCGGCCTGCAGCAGCAGGTGTCCATCCGCACGGCGCCGGACCTGCTCAAGACCAAGCCCGTCCTCTACAGCAGCCGGCAGGCACAGGGCGGCAAGCTGACCATCGACCTGCCCAAGGTCCTGACCAGCGCCCAAGTCAGGTCGGTACCCGGAGGTCCGGAGAGCCCCCGATCGACCCGTCTCCGCCTTTACGGCCGTGTCGTTTAAATGGGTTATCACCTCGGGTTGTCGGAGTCATCTGCGATTTGTTTTACGGACCCTTCGTTGACTGGTTAGCGATGTCGCCTGTGGTCTGAGCGACCCATTTTCGAGTCTAGGCAACCCGGGTTAGATTTCCCGGCTGCCCCCTGAATTCACTACATTGGTGTCAGGAGTGGGATGGTGGACCGTGAGGTCATCGGAAGAGCGTGCGCCCCCAGGGGGGGGGGGCGTAAAGGAGGGGGCGTGGCGTAGCGGCCACGGCCCTCGGCTAACGTCAGACCCTTCAGTCGCCTGGTTCGCGATGTCGCCTGTAGTTCTGAGCGACTTTTATTTGTATACATTTTACTACAGGCTTCACTAGAACTGGCACCTAAAGTCTGGCACCAAGCGGAGCACAGAGCGCTATTCCGTGACGACCCTTCCTTCTTTTATAGTTTCTTTGGGCACAGGCGGCATAAGGCTGAACCTCTTGCCGGTTGTAACCTTCTAGACCTCAAATCTAAAGTGCGGACCAACTCTCCAAGGTCGATAGCTAATACAACCGGAGTCCAGGAAACCTTTTAACGGCACCCGCTGACCTCGCCATCTGTCCTTAACAGCCGACCCAATTCCTACCGCTATCAAATGAAACTTTTAGTCTCATCCAACTTTGTGACAGCGCGTCTGATGATAATGGTCGACTTTAACATCGGGGTCTAATCGTGTAATTTTTTACTCTGATTGTGAAGCGTAGAATTGCATCTGACCCAGACCCGTCGGGAGTGTTGTGCCGGCCGGGTTCATCCTCCTGCACGCACACACACGCGCCCACACGAGGCACGGACACGCACACACACACACACACACACACACACACACACACACCACACACACACACACACACACACACACACACACACACACACACTGAAGGCAGCGGAGAGGAGAGCTGAGGGGCGGGAGTGTGCGCGGCGTTGATTGGTTAAAAAGGATTACTTGGCCGTCAGGGCTGACCAGGTCCTAGCACCGTTTGACACACGGAGAGTGAAGGTGATTGAGGAAGGAGGGGTAGAGCGGGGAGAGAGAGGAGGGAGGGAGGAGGGGGGGGGGGGGTGAGATCTCGTTAGACGTTTCTTCTCCCACTCGGAGACTTTGACAGAAGGCCGTATGGCAAGGTGAGCAGGCCCAGAGTGGAGAGAAAAGCAGCCACTCTCGCCTCGTCTTGAGGGGCCGGACTTTTAGAGTGAGCTGAAGTCCGTGGGGGGGTGGGGGGGGGGGGGGACTTTAAAACTAGCGAGAGACGCAAGGCGGCGGAGAAGTAAAGCCGGTCCTATTAATCTGAGGGAATCCTACGGGGGGACATGCATTGATGAAGACTCCTCTCGGTGGGGATAGAGTGTGTGTTCGGTCTAAGCGGCAGATGTGCTCGGTGATTAGCCATTAATTGGAGAACGCGGTGCCAATCTGCTAGCGTTCGACCTTGGTCGACCTTCTTGTTTTCCCATGCAAGGCTTTGAGAGCCGCCCCAAAAAGATGCGGCTGGCGCGGTGACACACGCCGGCACGCACAATAACTCCATGGCGTCGTTTACACGGTGCGCCTGTAAGCAGTGAGTTCCACCATTTTAAAACGCGTCCTAATGAGAGCTTGGTTTTCTTCCGGCAGGTGGTACTATATCGCGGTGGTGCCGCTCTCCGCGCACGTCACGGCGCTGGGACAACCCGGACGAGATGGACCTGGACGAGGTGAGTGCCAGCCGGGGACGGCTGATTTGCCGCTAACGTGCCGGGGTCAAGGGTCCGGGGCCGACTGGGCGGGAAGTCGCCAGACGGGCCACTAATTGGCTCTCCTCACCTGCTGGCGCCGGGACGGGAGGGGGGAGGTTTGTTTAATGAGTCACTCAGGCAGGCAGGTATAGGGGACTTCCTGATGAGGAGCCAAGGCCTGCAGACACTACCGTCTGCTGTGCACTGAACACCGTCTGGGCCTTTGACATCAAATATCACTGCCTCTCTGTCTCTCTCTCTTCTCTCTCAGTCTCTCTCTCTCTCTCTTAGTCTCACTCTCTCTCTATGTATCTCTCTGTCTCTCTCTCTGTCTCTCAGTCTCTCTCTCTCTCTCTTAGTCTCACTCTCTCTATGTATCTCTCTGTCTCTCTCTCTGTCTCTCAGTCTCTCTCTCTCTGTCTCTCTCTCTCTCCTCTGTATCTCTATATCTCTCTGTGTCTCTCTCTGTCTCTCTATCACTCTCACTCACTCTCTCTCTGTCTTCACTCTCTCTCTCTATGCCTCTCTCTCACTCTATATGCCTCTCTCTCACTCTCTATCCCTCTCCCTCTATCTGCCTCTTTCTCTACCTCTTTCTCTCTACCTCTGTGTTCACTCTATCTCTACTTCTCTCTCTCACTCTATGCCTCTCTCTCTCTCGCTCTGCCTCTCTCCCTCTCTCTCCCTCTCTCTTTGTTGTTCACTCTCTCTACTTCTCTCTCACTCTCTATGCCTCTCTCCATCTCTCTCTCTATATGCCTCTCTATATCCTATGCCTCTCTCCATCTCTCTCTCTATATGCCTCTCTATATCCTTCTCTCACTCTATATGCCTCTATCTATCCCTCTCACTCTCTCTCTCTGCATCTCTCTCTACCTCTGTGTTCTCTCTCTCCCGTGCCTATTTCTCTCCCTCTATCTCGCACTCTCTTTCTCTGCCTCTCTCTCTCTCTCTCTCTCTCTCTCTCTCTCTCTCTCTCTCTCTCTCTCTCTCTCTCTCTCTCTCTCTCTCTCTCTCTCTCTCTCTCTCTCTCTCTCTCTCCTCTGTTCTCACTGAGTCACTGGGAGGCCGCTCCAAATAAAGTTGAAATTTTATATATATTTTTTTACATGCAGTGTTCAGACAACGATAAATATTAGGAGCGTTTTCATGACCCTGGATGAAGCCGCTCCACCAGCCGGCGGAGTGGGAGCCGTAACGACACGCGGAATATTAACAACATGATTTTACGGCTTGTGGGCTACTTTTAGACCTCAGATCCTCCGCGTCGTCGCTCTGAGCTCCGGTACAAGCGGCAGACGTCCCAGAGCGCTTGAACTGAACAGGCCACCGTCTCAGTCTCCACCCTTCCGACATAACGCTTTAATGAAGCTAACATCTACAGCCTCTGCCACACAAACCGCTGCTGACAGCAGAGCCACTGCGGAGAACAACGGCACGCTGCAGGGTCCTGCTCGTTATTAACGAGGGTCGCGGTGCCGAGAGTGTAGAGCGCTTTCATTTTGCGTTACGCGATATCCTATATACAGTCGTGTTTCATAGCTGAAAGCGATGATGTGAAACCGTGGCCGCCTGCTGGCCGCGAGCGGTATTGCCTCTGTGATTACAATGCATTTCCCATGAGCGTCTTGCTTGGTCACATAGATGTATTAGATTCAATTAGATTCAAATGTATTGTCATCATACAGCACAAGTACAGTACAACGAAAAGAAGTTTGGCATCCATACAATGGACAGGTGATTAAACTGGGTATAAAATATATAAATTAGTACTACTGAGGGGCGGCTACGTGGCATAGTGGGCAAGGCGCTCGCCACGAATGCGGAGACGCTGGGCTTGCCTGTTCGAGCCCAGCGCTCTACATTGCTTTCAGTTAGCTGGTCGTTCATACTAATACACATTGGCCAGTATTAGGGGGTGGGAAACTGATGGTGGGGATCGGGCGTTGTGGACAGC
>NC_140177.1:25097079-25118196 GCF_963971535.1 Notolepis coatsorum | reverse complement strand
GATAATACCGTTGTTCGTGATACTAATACTGTTGTTCATGATGATAATATCGTTGTTAATGATGATAATACCGTTGTTCGTGATACTAATACTGTTGTTCATGATGATAATATCGCTGTTAATGATGATAATACCGTTGTTCATGATACTAATACCGTTGTTCATGTTAATAATACCGTTGTTCATGATAATAATACTGTTGTTAATACAGTGGCGGCTGGTGAATTCCTCTCCAGGGGAGCGCTATACCAAACATTTTGCAAACATGTACCGAGGTATCACAATGTCACACACACACACAAACACACGCGTGCATGCATTGGTGAAACCACACACTGAGTAGCCTACTGTGCACGTCAGAGCTTCGGCGAAACCACAAGGTACGAATATTTAAGTAGGTAGAGTACAACTATCACCATTGCCATTAATCAATGTATGATCACAGTCAATGCAGCCACGTTTCCAATAGCGCCTACACAAACACGCACGCCCAGATCTCAAAACTCTCTCTCTCTCTCTCTCTCTCTCTCTCTCTCTCTCTCTCTCTCTCTCTCTCTCTCTCTCTCTCTCTCTCTCTCTCTCTCGGACTCGGAGCAGCATATTATCACTGTAATATATTTGTGCATGCTCCCACGTGTATTCAGACCCGTACAATAATAATCACTGAGGTATATCTTGTCATTTGAAACAAGTTACCAATATATTGTCCCGTGGGTTATGCCCCCCTGCGGCGAAATTAATTAGTATCCCCCTCTATCTCTCTCTTTCTCTCTCTCTCACACACACACACAGCATGACGTGGAATCCCAGGCACTAACCTTACACAAATTAGAAGGAACTGCAAAGGATCACCTAGTATACAGTATATACCAAGAATAACTTCAGTATGAGTACAGCATATTTTGCATATTGTTAAAAGAGCCAAGGCTAGCTTGCGTAAATTAAACATAGACTTACCATCACAAGAGTTGAAGGGGGCGAGATATTCAGCCATAATCCAATATTTTTTTTAATCCACTCAAAAAGAAACTCCAGTAGCAGTCCATGGGCATGTTGTATCTGTCCCCGTCATTTTAAAAAGCAGGAATGGAAGCAACATACGGCATTTACATGACTGCATCCAGCTAGCATATAGCTTCTTGTTAGCCAAGTAGCCAACACTTCTTACCACCAGCTAGAAAACGACAGAGTATATTGTCTTCCTCTGTCTGTTGATTGTTTCTGAATTGAGATATCAGGCTGATGAGGTCGAAACTCTTTCACTCCAGTGTTCATCTCTCAAAAGGTATTGTTTTGAGGGATTTACCTGCATTTTCTAGGTTGGAATGTTCTGCCTCCATGATCCATGGTAGCTAGTAAGTAGCTACCATGGATCATGGAGGCAGAACATTCCAACCTCGAAAATGCAGGTAAATGCAGGTAAATCCCCCACAGATCATATTTATGACCGTTGATAGGCTAAATGTATTAGCTTGAATCATTTACATTGGCCGCTTGCGCGCAGTGACGCCGAGTCAGTGTGCGTTAAGACAAGCGCCCAACTTTGGAGGTAGGTAGAGTTCTATGAGAGTGACGTCAATCACAAACGAGAGGGGAGAATATCATGAACAAACTATATTACATACATGCTATATTAACGTTATTGTGCATTTTAATAGTAATTATTATAAATTTTAAACATGTTTAGTTTATTTTTAGGGCTTCAAAATATCTAAAATAAAAAACACAAGTTCTTCTTCTCCCTCTCTCTCAACACATGTAACACATTTAACTAAAATGCCTCTTAGTGTCAGTTGTTTTCTGAAACGCTTGCCATTGTGATGTAATATAGTATCTGAGGATAGAATTCCTCTTCTTCCTTGTTAGACTCCGTATTAAGGCACAATAGAACAACTTTTCAGTCAAATAAATGTACCTTAGATGTTAGAATAGTATGTCAGTCAGATGTGGTGACTTTCATGGGTGTATATGGTGTTTTAAGACACACTTTCAGATACACTGGAAGCCTATGGCGGTGATGAATTGGCAGAAAATAACTTCCAAAATATTCGGTGACGGTAAAAGAATGCAAAAAGAAGGGCCTTGGTTTTTGTATTGAATGACTTGAAACCCAGATGATGTAGGTGGGAGAGGACTTTTCTATGGCGTTTAGGATTCTTCCTTGATTGGCCTTTCCTTTCATGCAGCACTTGAAGAATATTCCATCTGGTTACCTGCTGCAGTCGTCCACTTCTTAAAAGGAACACGCCAACATTTTGGGCAATTAGTAGGGATGTCCGATATTATCGGCCTACCGATATTATCGGCCGATATCGGCATTAAAATGTGATATCGGAAAATATCGGTATCGGTTTAAAAAAAATATATATATACGGTATATATATATATATTTTTTTTTTTACATTTCTATAACCTTTATTTAGCCAGGCAAGCAAGTAAGAACAAATTCTGATTTTATTTATTGTCAAAAGTATGCATGATGTTGTGTTAATTCCACAACAAGAGATATGTAATGTTAATTACCGTACTTTTCGCACTATAAGCCGCACCTGACTATAAGCCGCAGCAGCTAAATTGAATGATGTGTACATATATAAGCCGCACTGGACTATAAGCCGCAGGTGTTTTAATGTTTAATTACCATATGTAAGGGTTCGTGCACAGAGGGGATTGTCGGAAAGAGATGGCTGTTTGAGGAAGCTCCCATTTATTAACATTTCAACAAACAAGTTGCATATTTGCATAACAAGTGTTACCCATTTAGTGCAATAGTATACAAAAAAAAGCAATATTCAGATTAAAAAAAATTCGGGTTTGGTCCACATATAAGCCGCACCGTTATATAAGCCGCAGGGTCGAAAAATGGGGGGAAAAGCCGCGGCTTATAGTCCGAAAAGTACGGTACCTGAAATTATTCCATTTTTTGGGGGGGAAACCCTGCATATATCGGTATCGGTTGATATCGGTATCGGAAATTAAGAGTTGGACAATATCGGTATATCGGTATCGGTAAAAAAGCCAATATCGAGCATCCCTAGAAATTTGCTTACCGTCTTCTCCTGAGAGAGACAAGAAAATAGATACCAGTTTACAAGTGGACGACTGCAGCAGGCGGAAACCAAATGGAATATTCTTCAAGCGCTGCATGAAAAGGAGGCCGATCAAGTGGTAGACCGGGTCGCGGTGGAATACTGTTGGTTACGGGTTCCTGTGTGAGAGGAGCTCCTCGAGCTTTACAACTCCCTCTCTCTCGAGTGTGTATTCTGAGGCTACGGTGTCCTTGGGTGATGCGGAAAGGTGCTTATAAATCAAATCTGTTATTACTATAAAACATTCATACGGGGTAGATTCATAGTACGATTTTCATTACCTTGAAGTTCCCCGCGGTGAGACATCCGCCGCCTTCATTAAAAGCATCACCGGCGGCGGCGCCGTGATGCGTAGGGGCTCCGGAAGAGGCGAGACAATGACGTTGTTGTCGCCCCGGACCGGCGGACGTGCGCACGCTAAACGGAGCGGCTTTTATGGGTGCGGGCTTCCCCGGGGATGTCGGGGGGGGGGGGGGGGGGGGGGGTAATTGATGAGACGGATCTTCCGTCTCTGTGCAGGAGGTGCGCCGTAAAGGTTTCACGGTCAGCCTGAGAGGGTCGCAAAGTGATAAATAATAACAATCGCCGTGTTGTTGGATGTTTTGTCGAGGGCTATAGGTTGCTATGTTGCGGTTTATCTGTTAAGATTTAAATTGTTGACATTATTAGCGGGTAATATTTTAACACTAGACTAAACTGTGTAATCGTCGTCTCAGTCTTTCCTCCTACTTCCCTTCTGTTTGACTTTGACAGGCGTCCTCCATCAACCAATGACAGAGGCTGAAATACAGCAGCAGCGTTTTGGCTATTCCGTACTCTTGAGTTGCTCTGGACACTTTTGTAAATCGCTTTTAAGCTAAAAACTAAGGAGGTCTCTCGGATCATTCTGTTTGTGAATACGGGCCATGGATCGTCTGAAAAACAAACGAACACATATATTGTGTGTAAATGGTAAACGGTGCACTTATATAACATCTTTTATCCAAAGCGCTTTACAATTTGTTGCTCACATTTCACTCACACATTCACTCACCAGCGGCAGAGGCGACCATGCAAGGTGCGTTAATTAGACGTTAAGTGTCTTGCTCAAGGACACTTTGACACGCTGCCCGGGAGGAGTGGGAATAGAACTGTGAACCTCTGGATTACCAGACGATTGCTCTACCTCCTGAGCCACCGTCGTGTGTGTCATAGTGTGTGTGTATGTGTTGCTCTAACGCCCAACATCTCCCCCCCCGTGCCCCACAGATCCTGTACAACCAGCAGAGCGTGGAGGTGCAGGGCAACCTGAAGAGGAAGCTGATCACGCGCCTCCAGCCCGACACCGAGTACTCCTTCATGCTGATGAGCCGCGGGAACAGCGCCGGCGGCCTGCAGCAGCAGGTGTCCATCCGCACGGCGCCGGACCTGCTCAAGACCAAGCCCGTCCTCTACAGCAGCCGGCAGGCACAGGGCGGCAAGCTGACCATCGACCTGCCCAAGGTCCTGACCAGCGCCCAAGTCAGGTCGGTACCCGGAGGTCCGGAGAGCCCCGATCGACCCGTCTCCGCCTTTACGGCCGTGTCGTTTAAACGGGTTATTATTACCTCGGGTTGTCGGAGTCATCAGCGATTTGTTTTACGGACCCTTCGGTTGACTGGTTAGCGATGTCGCCTGTGGTCTGAGCGACCCATTTCGAGTCTAGGCAACCCGGCTGCCCCCTGAATACACTACATTGGTGTCAGGAGTGGGATGGTGGACCGTGAGGTCATCGGAAGAGCGTGCGCCCCCAGGGGGGGGCGTAAAGGAGGGGCGTGGCGTAGCGGCCACGGCCCTCGGCTAACGTCAGACCCTTCAGTCGCCTGGTTGGCGATGTCGCCTGTAGTCTGAGCGACTTTTATTTGTATACATTTTACTACAGGCTTCACTAGAACTGGCACCTAAAGTCTGGCACCAAGCAGAGCACAGAGCGCTATTCCGTGACGACCCTTCCTTCTTTTATAGTTTCTTTGGGCACAGGCGGCATACGGCTGAACCTCTTGCCGGTTGTAACCTTCTAGACCTCAAATCTAAAGTGCGGACCAACTCCTCCAAGGTCGATAGCTAATACAACCGGAGTCCAGGAAACCTTTTAACGGCACCGCTACATCGCTGACCTCGCCATCTGTCCTTAACAGCCGACCCAATTCCTACCGCTATCAAATGAAACTTTTAGTCTCATCCAACTTTGTGACAGCGCGTCTGATGATAATGGTCGACTTTTAACATCGGGGTCTAATCGTGTAATTTTTTACTCTGATTGTGAAGCGTAGAATTGCATCTGACCCAGACCCGTCGGGAGTGTTGTGCCGGGCCGGGTTCATCCTCCTGCACGCACACACACACACGCCCACACGAGGCATGGACACGCACACACACACACACACACACACACACACACACACACACACACACACACACACACACACTGAAGGCAGCGGAGAGGAGGGCTGAGGGGCGGGAGTGTGCGGGCGTTGATTGGTAAAAAGGATTACTTGGCCGTCAGGGCTGACCAGGTCCTAGCACCGTTTGACACACGGAGAGTGAAGGTGATTGAGGAAGAGGGGTAGAGCGGGGAGAGAGGAGGGAGGGAGGGGGGGGGGGGGGGGTGAGATCTCGTTAGCCGTTTCTTCTCCCACTCGGAGACTTTGACAGAAGGCCGTATGGCAAGGTGAGCAGGCCCAGAGTGGAGAGAAAAAAGCAGCCACTCTCGCCTCGTCTTGAGGGGCCGACTTTTAGAGTGAGCTGAAGTCCGTGGGGGGGGGGGGGGGGGGGGGGACTTTAATACTAGCGAGAGACGCAAGGCGGCGGAGAAGTAAAGCCGGTCCTATTAATCTGAGGGAATCCTACGGGGGGACATGCATTTGATGAAGACTCCTCTCGGTGGGGATAGAGTGTTTGTTCGGGTCTAAGCGGCAGATGTGCTCGGTGATTAGCCATTAATTGGAGAACGCGGTGCCAATCTGCTAGCGTTCGACCTTGGTCGGACCTTCTTGTTTTCCCATGCAAGGCTTTGAGAGCCGCCCCAAAAAGATGCGGCTGGCGCGGTGACACACGCCGGCACGCACAATAACTCCATGGCGTCGTTTAACACGGTGCGCCTGTAAGCAGTGAGTTCCACCATTTTAAAACGCGTCCTAATGAGAGCTTGGTTTTCTTCCGGCAGGTGGTACTATATCGCGGTGGTGCCGCTCTCCGCCACGTCACGGCGCTGGGACAACCCGGACGAGATGGACCTGGACGAGGTGAGTGCCAGCCGGGGACGGCTGATTTGCCGCTAACGTGCCGGGGTCGAGGGTCCGGGCCGACTGGGCGGGAAGTCGCCAGACGGGCCACTAATTGGCTCTCCTCACCTGCTGGGCGCCGGGACGGGAGGGAGGGAGGAGGTTTGTTTAATGAGTCACTCAGGCAGGCAGGTATAGGGGACTTCCTGATGAGGAGCCAAGGCCTGCAGACACTACCGTCTGCTGTGCACTGAACACCGTCTGGGCCTTTGACATCAATATCACTGCCTCTCTGTCTCTCTCTCTTTCTCTCTGTCTCTCTCTCTCTCTTAGTCTCACTCTCTCTCTATGTATCTCTCTGTCTCTCTCTCTGTCTCTCAGTCTCTCTCTCTCTCTATGTATCTCTCTGTCTCTCTCTCTGTCTCTCAGTCTCTCTCTCTCTCTATGTATCTCTCTGTCTCTCTCTCTGTCTCTCAGTCTCTCTCTCTCTCCTCTGTATCTCTATATCTCTCTGTGTCTCTCTCTGTCTCTCTATCACTCTCACTCACTCTCTCTCTGTCTCTCTATCACTCTCACTCACTCTCTATATGCCTCTCTCTCACACTATATGCCTCTCTCTCACTTTCTATCCCTCTCCCTCTATCTGCCTCTTTCTCTACCTCTTTTGCTCTACCTCTGTGTTCACTCTATCTCTACTTCTCTCTCTCACTCTATGCCTCTCTCTCGCTCTGCCTCTCTTCCTCTCTCTCCCTCTCTCTTTGTTGTTCACTCTCTCTACTTCTCTCTCACTCTCTATGCCTCTCTCCATCTCTCTCTCTATATGCCTCTCTATATCCTTCTCTCACTCTCTATGCCTCTCTCCATCTCTCTCTCTATATGCCTCTCTATATCCTTCTCTCACTCTATATGCCTCTATCTATCCCTCTCACTCTCTCTCTGCATCTCTCTCTACCTCTGTGTTCTCTCTCTCCCGTGCCTATTTCTCTCCCTCTATCTCGCACTCTCTTTCTCTGCCTCTCTCTCTCTCTCTCTCTCTCTCTCTCTCTCTCTCTCTCTCTCTCTCTCTCTCTCTCTCCCTCTGTTCTCACTGAGTCACTGGGAGGGCCGCTCCAAATAAAGTTGAAATTTTATATATATTTTTTTACATGCAGTGTTCAGACAACGATAAATATTTAGGAGCGTTTTCATGACCCTGGATGAAGCCGCTCCACCAGCCGGCGGAGTGGGAGCCGTAACGACACGCGGAATATTAACAACATGATTTTACGGCTTGTGAGCTACTTTTAGACCTCAGATCGTCCGCGTCGTCGCTCTGAGCTCCGGGTACAAGCGGCAGACGTCCCAGAGCCGCTTGGAACTGAACAGGCCACCGTCTCAGTCTCCACCCTTCCGACATAACGCTTTAATGAAGCTACATCTGCAGCCTCTGCCACACAAACCGCTGCTGACAGCAGAGCCACTGCGGAGAACAACGGCACGCTGCAGGGTCCTGCTGGTTATTAACCAGGGTCGCGGTGCCGAGAGCGTAGAGCGCTTTCATTTTGCGTTACGCGATATCCTATATACAGTCGTGTTTCATAGCTGAAAGCGATGATGTGAAACCGTGGCCGCCTGCTGGCCGCGAGCGGTATTGCCTCGGTGATTACAATGCATTTCCCATGAGCGTCCTTGCTTGGTCGCATAGATGTATTAGATTCGATTAGATTCAAATGTATTGTCATCATACAGCACAAGTACAGTACAACGAAAATAAGTTTGGCATCCATACAATGTACAGGTGATTAAACTGGGTATAAAATATATAAATTAGTACTACTGAGGGGCGGCTACGTGGCGTAGTGGGCAAGGCGCTCGCCACGAATGCGGAGGCGCTGGGCTTGCCTGTTCGAGCCCAGCGCTCTACATTGCTTTCAGTTTAGCTGGTCGTTCATACTAATACACATTGGCCGTATTAGGGGGTGGGAAACTGATGGGTGGGGATCGGGCGTTGTGGACAGCGACTCCTACAGGTCGGTTGGTGCGCATGCGCAGTAGAATCAGGAAGTGTCGGGGGCAGCGTGAGCCTCCCACACGTTACTCCTCGCCACTGAGAGATCGAGCTGCGCAGGTGAAAAGATGCGACTGCTGTTACCTCAAGTACCGGAGGGGACTTGTGCTATGTATGACTTAGTCCACATTGCAGCCGGCTTGTGGGAGGCAAGAAACAGCGTTCGTGACAGGGGAGGGTTGAATTGGATGATACGAAATTGGGATGGGAGAAAATATAAAAAATGGGAGAAAAAGTGGATCAAAAAAAAATAATTAGTACTACTGAGTGTAGTGCTAATCAGATGTATGTACAGAGTTGTAGTATTAATATGTACAGTGATACAGGTATAAAGACAGCAGCGTAACTACAGTAGTAAGAGTGGAATATGTATAGATATAGTAATCATTTTTAGGGATGTTCGATATTGGCTTTTTTACCGATATCCCATATACCGTTATTGTCCAACTCGTAATTTCCGATACCGATATCAACCGATACCGATATATGCAGGGTCCCCCCCCCCCCCAAAAAAACACAACATTATGCATACTTTTCACAATAAATAAAATAAGAATTTGTTCTTACTTGCTTGCCTGGGTAAATAAAGGTTAAATAAATGTAAAAAAAAATTTATAAATTCTTTCTTTTTTTAAACCGATACCGTTAATTTCCGATATTACATTTGAATGTCAATATCGGTAGGCCGATGATATCGGACATCCCTAATAATTTAAAAAGGAAAATACATCCGCAGAGCTTTTAGAAAGGTGAAGAATAAAAGTATTGCTTTTCTCCCCCAAAAATGATTGATCGTTTAAGAAATCTTTGCAAAATGGATGTAGTTTACATGTGTCAGGCATGTATCCCCTCCTCTCTCCACGAATGCCCCTGATTGGATAAATAACACGCTGGTGCTCTAGTTCGACACCTAGCGGCTGAATGTCAGCTCGGCATGAAAGGCCACGCTAGCGCAGGTGTTGCTCTTCTTTTCCTCTGACCTCTTTAACCGTGTCTCTCCCCGACCTTTGCCCCCTGCCCCCCCCCCCCCCCCCCCAGCTGCTGGAGTCAGGCGAGGGCCCCATGTTGAGGCGCCGGCGTCAGCTGGACTCCCCGAAGCCCTACATCGCCGCCAAGCTGTCGTCGCTGCCCGCCTCCTTCACCCTGGGAGACGAGAAGAGGTACAACGGCTTCTACAACAAGCCGCTGCCCAGCCACCAGCAATACCTGTGCTTCGTGCTGGCGGCGCTCAAGGAGCAGGAGCACGACACCAGCGACAAACACGTAAGAGACGAACACGTTCACACGTCGGGGGGGGGGGGGGTGCATCAGTGTGAAGGTCGAAATCCCAACATGCTCGATCTGTCATGTTGATGATTGATGGGTGATGGAATTAACATGTTGTTTTGATTAATGTATTAGCGGAACGCTGTGACTCAGTGTAGGCTTTTAATTGGATATATTCGGTTGTTGATGAGTGACTCATGTTTTTTTTTTTTTTTTTACCTCTTAACATATTGGCCTAAATAGAAAAAGATCTTGATTATAAGATTCAAGCATTTTTCTTTTTCTTTTTTTTTAGATCACATCTTGTTTTTATAATTGATCACCATGATCTTATAATTGGAATTATAACACCTCCGTAGTCCTTAACGTAGCC
The DNA here is from genome assembly GCF_963971535.1 of Notolepis coatsorum. Lineage (NCBI taxonomy): Eukaryota > Metazoa > Chordata > Actinopteri > Aulopiformes > Paralepididae > Notolepis > Notolepis coatsorum. The sequence continues at coordinate 25,108,179 of NC_140177.1, read as the reverse complement.
GACTTCTAACCCTCTGAGAAGTAATGAAACGCCGGTGGGTCATCTTGACATCAACGTTACTTGTCTTTCGAAGGCTGTAGCAGGCTCAGTTCTTCAGCTAGAGCTAAGCTCATGTCAAACTAGAGGTTGAGAGGAATCCACACACATGTCCAAAACTCCACTCTGACCACATCACCCCTGTCCTCCACCACCTCCACCCAGCGCTCTGACCACATCACCCCTGTCCTCCACCACCTCCACCCAGCGCTCTGACCACATCACCCCTGTCCTCCACCACCTCCACCCAGCGCTCTGACCACATCACCCCTGTCCTCCACCACCTCCACCCAGCGCTCTGACCACATCACCCCGGTCCTCCACCACCTCCACCCAGCGCTCTGACCACATCACCCCTGTCCTCCACCACCTCCACCCAGCGCTCTGACCACATCACCCCGGTCCTCCACCACCTCCACCCAGCGCTCTGACCACATCACCCCTGTCCTCCACCACCTCCACCCAGCGCTCTGACCACATCACCCCTGTCCTCCACCACCTCCACCCAGCGCTCTGACCACATCACCCCGGTCCTCCACCACCTCCACCCAGCGCTCTGACCACATCACCCCGGTCCTCCACCACCTCCACCCAGCGCTCTGACCACATCACCCCGGTCCTCCACCACCTCCACTGGCTCCCGATAAAATAGCGGAAACACTTCAATATACTGCTCATCACATTCAAAGCCCTCATCCTGCCCCCCCCCCCCCTACCTCTCTGACCTCCTCCTCCATCACCCCTACCTCTCTGACCTCCTCCATCACCTCTACCTCTCTGACCTCCTCCATCACCTCTACCTCTCTGACCTCCTCCATCACCTCTACCTCTCTGACCTCCTCCTCCATCACCCCTACCTCTCTGACCTCCTCCTCCATCACCTCTACCTCTCTGACCTCCTCCTCCATCACCTCTACCTCTCTGACCTCCTCCATCACCTCTACCTCTCTGACCTCCTCCTCCATCACCCCTACCTCTCTGACCTCCTCCTCCATCACCTCTACCTCTCTGACCTCCTCCATCACTTCTACCTCTCTGACCTCCTCCTCCATCACCTCTACCTCTCTGACCTCCTCCTCCATCACCTCTACCTCTCTGACCTCCTCCATCACCTCTACCTCTCTAACCTCCTCCTCCATCACCTCTACCTCTCTGACCTCCTCCTCCATCACCCCTACCTCTCTGACCTCCTCCATCACCTCTACCTCTCTGACCTCCTCCTACATCACCTCTACCTCTCTGACCTCCTCCTCCATCACCCCTACCTCTCTGACCTCCTCCTCCATCACCTCTACCTCTCTGACCTCCTCCTCCATCACCTCTACCTCTCTGACCTCCATCACCTCTACCTCTCTGACCTCCTCCATCACCCCTACCTCTCTGACCTCCTCCTCCATCACCTCTACCTCTCTGACCTCCTCCATCACCTCTACCTCTCTGACCTCCATCACCTCTACCTCTCTGACCTCCTCCTCCATCACCTCTACCTCTCTGACCTCCTCCATCACCTCTACCTCTCTGACCTCCTCCATCACCTCTACCTCTCTGACCTCCTCCTCCATCACCCCTACCTCTCTGACCTCCTCCATCACCTCTACCTCTCTGACCTCCTCCTCCATCACCCCTACCTCTCTGACCTCCTCCATCACCTCTACCTCTGCTGATGCCACCCTACTGACTCCCATCAGGACCAGGCTCTGGACCAGACAGGTGTTTTGCCGCAGCTGCACCCTCCCTCTGGAATGCCCTCCCCAGCCACATCCAGACTGCCAACACCCTACTGTCCTTTAGTTTAAAACAGCCCTCAAAACACACCTTTTCACTCTTGCTTTTGACCATTATTAGTTTTGTTATGTTCTGGTCTTGGTTGTTTACACTGTAAAGCGTCTTTGAGCACCGTAAAATCACTATATAAATTGAATGAATGTCATACTAGCTTAACCAAATAGTGTTCCAAAATGAATCTTTCTTTCCCAACACGCGAATACAACACGACTGCACGTCTCCCGTGTCTCCAGCGCATACAGCTCGTATCTTTTGTGTCGCACTTTAGTGTGGCACTTTTAAAACCGTGTAGAAATACATTGAATAAAAAAAATCACAGACAAAAAGTGAGATGTATCAAATCCTCGCCGTTCTCACCAAACAACCGGAAAACAAAATGAACGGTTGGTGGACTGAGTTGTTAGACCCCCTACCATGCACATGCACACACGCACGCACGCGCACGCACGCACACACACGCAGACACACACACACACACACACACAGTGTGTTATGTAACCTTTCCTTCCAGCAGCCAAACTATCTGCGGTTATCGCACGTTTTCAGCCTCTAAGTGTGCGGTCCCCCAGGCTTGTTACAGGAAGAGAACAAGTGTTGTTGTCGCCACTGCTGTGGCTCTGCCCCTGTAATGCGGCTCACTCTCGAAAAGTGTGCAACTTCCACCAACAACTCCCTCGTCGGACCAGTGCTGGCTGTGCCGTTCCTGCCTGGTCTCTTTACTACTCTGTGGTGGCACACTCCTGCCCCTTCACACTCCTGCCCCTCCACACTCCTGCCCCTTCACACTCCTGCCCCTCCACACTCCTGCCCTTCACACTCCTGCCCTTCACACTCCTGCCCCTCCACACTCCTGCCCTTCACACTCCTGCCCTTCACACTCCTGCCCCTCCACACTCCTGCCCTTCACACTCCTGCCCTTCACACTCCTGCCCCTCCACACTCCTGCCCTCCACACTCCTGCCCCTTCACACTCCTGCCCCTCCACACTCCTGCCCTCCACACTCCTGCCCCTCCACACTCCTGCCCCTTCACACTCCTGCCCCTCTACACTCCTGCCCCTCCACACTCCTGCCCCTCCACACTCCTGCCCCTCCACACTCCTGCCCCTCCACACTCCTGCCCCTCCACACCCTCCACACTCCTGCCCCTCCACACCCTCCACACTCCTGCCCCTCCACACTCCTGCCCTCCACACTCCTGCCCCTCCACACTCCTGCCCCTCCATACTCCTGCCCCTCCACACTCCTGCCCTCCACACTCCTGCCCCTCCACACTCCTGCCCCTCCACACTCCTGCCCTCCACACTCCTGCCCTCACACTCCTGCCCCTCACACTCCTGCCCCTCCATACTCCTGCCCCTCCCCACTCCTGCCCCTCCACAACTCCACACTCCCTGCCCCTCCACACTCCTTGCCCCTCCACAACTCCTGCCCCTCCACACTCCACACTCCTGCCCCTCCACACTCCTGCCCTCCACACTCCTGCCCCTCCACACTCCTGCCCTCCACACTCCACACTCCTGCCCCTCCACACTCCTGCCCTCCACACTCCACACTCCTGCCCCTCCACACTCCACACTCCTGCCCTCCACACTCCTGCCCCTCCACACTCCACACCTCCTGCCCCTCCACACTCCTGCCCCTCCACACTCCTGCCCCTCCACACTCCTGCCCCTCCACACTCCTGCCCCTCCACACTCCACACTCCTGCCCTCCACACTCCTGCCCCTCCACACTCCTGCCCCTCCACACTCTGCCCCTCCATACTCCTGCCCCTCCACACTCCTGCCCCTCCACACTCCCACTCCTGCCCCTCCACACTCCTGCCCCTCCACACTCCTGCCCCTCCACACTCCTGCCCCCTCCATACTCCTGCCCCTCCATACTCCTGCCCCTCCACACTCCTGCCCCTCCACACTCCTGCCCCTCCATACTCCTGCCCCTCCACACTCCTGCCCCTCCACACTCCACACTCCTGCCCCTCCACACTCCTGCCCCTCCACACTCCTGCCCCTCCACACTCCACACTCCTGCCCCTCCACACTCCACACTCCTGCCCCTCCACACTCCACACTCCTGCCCCTCCACACTCCTGCCCCTCCACACGAGGGTCCTCACGACACCCGTCAAGCGGCAGTATCCGAGAGTTCCGGCTCTCCGGGGGGATGGGGGCCAGAGTAAACTTCACTGCAGGAAGAGGGAAAGTCTGCACTTGCTCCGGGCCCCAGACATGCATATTCAGTGGCTGTGCCCTCGACTGAGAGAGGGAGGGAGAGGGAGGGAGAGGGAGGGAGAGAGAGGGAGAGGGAGGGAGAGAGAGAGAGAGAGAGTTCTGTGGTCAAAATCCAGACTCTCTCCTTCACTGTCTCTGTCGTTCTTTCTCTCCCTTTCTCCTTCACTGTCTTCCACTCTCTTATCTCCCTCTCTCTTATCTCTCCCCCTCTCTCCCTCTCTCTCTCTCTCTCTCTCTCTCTCTATCTCTCTCCAACCCCTCTCTCTCCTCCACCATGGAGAGACCAGAGGAGATTGATTAGTACGGCTGGAGTCACATGGCCCAGGGATCCTGTAAAGCAGGCCCGATTCCCATGAAGCGCCGTCTTAAGTGTCTCTAAAGCCCCCCCATTAATCCCCCCCCTATCTCTCTCTTTCTCTCCGCTGCTCTCAGACGGAGAGAGAGAAAGGCAGGATGGAGGGGGGGGGGGGGACAACCCAGTAGTGGGCAACCCTGATACACTCCACTTCAAAGAGATGTTTTTAAACCGATCACTCCACCACTCACTCACTCTCACTCTATCTCTCTCTCTCTCTCTCTCTCTCTCTCTCTCTCTCTCTCTCTCTCTCTCTCTCTCTCTCTCTCTCTCTCTTTCTCTCCATCTCGCTCCGAGCACCTGACAAAACAACACCGGCTGGGATCAGTGCTGCTTAAGCGTGGGATATACGGTCGGCAGAGAGAGAGAGAGAGAGAGAGAGGGCTTTCTGCAAGGTTCCCCCCTAAATCCAATCACTCTGATCAATTAGGCTTCACACGGGGAGGTGAGGTCGGTGCTGAGGTGGACAATAACAGGTGATCGACCGCCTTGCAAAACTACCGAAACCAGCCACGGACCTTTAGAGGACCCTCAAGGAGGCCGTGCTTTCTTTTCATCCCAGCATCGGTTTCTTTAAACCCTAAGCGGTGCCGAAGGAAGGAAGGAAGGAAGGAAGGAAGGAAGGAAGGAAGGAAGGAAGGAAGGAAGGAAGGAAGGAAGAAGGAAGAAAGGAAGGAAGGAAGGAAGGAAGGAAGGACGGAAGGCAGGCAGATGCTGCTGCAGTGAGGTGGAGCGCTGCTGGTCCTACAGCAGTGAGGTGGAGCGCTGGTCCTACAGCAGTGAGGTGGAGCGCTGGTCCTACAGCAGTGAGGTGGAGCGCTGGTCCTACAGCAGTGAGGTGGAGCGCTGGTCCTACAGCTGCAGTGAGGTGGAGCGCTGGTCCTACAGCAGTGAGGTGGAGCGCTAGTCCTACAGCAGTGAGGTGGAGCGCTGGTCCTACAGCAGTGAGGTGGAGCGCTGGTCCTACAGCAGTGAGGTGGAGCGCTGGTCCTACAGCAGTGAGGTGGAGCGCTGGTCCTACAGCAGTGAGGTGGAGCGCTGGTCCTACAGCAGTGAGGTGGAGCGCTGGTCCTACAGCAGTGAGGTGGAGCGCTGGTCCTACAGCAGTGAGGTGGAGCGCTGGTCCTACAGCAGTGAGGTGGAGCGCTGGTCCTACAGCAGTGAGGTGGAGCGCTGGTCCTACAGCAGTGAGGTGGAGCGCTGGTCCTACAGCTGCTGTGAGGTGGAGCGCTGGTCCTACAGCAGTGAGGTGGAGCGCTGGTCCTACAGCTGTGAGGTGGAGCGCTGGTCCTACAGCAGTGAGGTGGAGCGCTGGTCCTACAGCTGCTGTGAGGTGGAGCGCTGGTCCTACAGCAGTGAGGTGGAGCGCTGGTCCTACAGCAGTGAGGTGGAGCGCTGGTCCTATAGCAGTGAGGTGGAGCGCTGGTCCTACAGCAGTGAGGTGGAGCGCTGGTCCTACAGCAGTGAGGTGGAGCGCTGGTCCTACAGCAGTGAGGTGGAGCGCTGGTCCTACAGCAAGCCTCCACCACCAGCCACATCCCCAGGACGAGTAGCACAACAAGTGGTGCAGAAAATGACTCTGCAGCGCTCCCTCCTCCTGTCACCGGCCCCTGTGCAGATCAAACACGGCCATCGCTAGTTAATAAACCCTCGTATATATCAACGGCCACAAGCAGCCAGCGGTGGTTGCGGGGAGGAGGAGGAGGAGAGAGGGATGAGACAGAGAGAGAGGGAGGGAGGGAGAGGGAGAGAGAGAAAGCCTTCATGTTTTCCCAGCACCCAGAGGCAGATAAACAAGCCAGAGGAAGTGTGAAATGGGATGATAGATGCTGTATGTGTATAAACAGTAGCATTTAAAGCACCGTGAGGGGGAGGGGGAGGGGAGGGAGCATGAAATACTTGTGTGATGTGTGACAGAGGGATGGGGGGGGGGGGTCTTGTCATGTGCCCGTTCAGTAGCCGTGATGCAGGAATGAGGGGAGGAGAGAGAGAGTGGTGTGTGTGTGTGTGTGTGTGTGTGTGTGTTTCTCCTTTTGATATGGAAGTGAGTGTGTTGTCGCCGTGCAGAAGCGGGAAGGAGAGGGAGGGTGTTGAAGTGTGTTTACCACATATTCTCCTCTTTCTAAAAGAAGAGCGAATGACATTTCATATTCTCCTCGCTCTCTCGACGCGCGTCCGTGTCAGAGTGCTGATTCCTACCCCCCCCCCCCCCCCCCCCCCCCCGTCGGCTCAAACAAACTTAACGAGAGGAGGGGGGAGTGGGAGCCGTCGTCTGCTGACTTTCAGAAATGCCTTCGCGACGTCGAGTCGACGCTGCAGTTTCTCTTTTTTTAAATCAAGGCGCGGATTTGTGACAGAAGCCGTCCCGGCTGTTTCACAGCGACTGCATTCGGCGCAGGTTTTTTTTTTTTTTTTTTTTGGCGGGAAGCCTGGCTGGCAGGGAGGAAGTACATCGGTATATCGGAGGGAACTTCTTTTTGGCGAGAAGATTTCTTCTTCTTAATGAGCATTCTATAGAGGCTTGTTTATATTCAGAGAGAGAGAGAGAGATTATTTAATGGCTAAAGAGCACTGGAGAGGGAGACTGAGATGAGGAAGAGGAGGAGATTGGGTCAGCAAGCGGGTGATTCAGGCCCTACAGCCGCATCGCTGTTCTCCGCAGATAAAGACACTCACACATACCATTATCTCTTGTTTCACTCCCTCTCTCTATATATACGTATCTCTCTCCCTCTCTTTCTCTCTCCCTTTCTCTCTTTCTCTCTCCCTCTCTATATATCTCTCCCTCTCTTTCTCTCCCTCCATCTCTCTATATATCTCCCTCTTTCTCTCTCCCTCCCTCACCCTCTCTCTTTCTCTCTCCCTCCCTCTCTATCTCTCTCCCTCTTTCTCTCTCCCTCCCTCTCTCTCCATCCCTCTCTCTCGCCCCTCCCTCTTTATCTCTCTCCCTCCCTCTTTCTCTCCCTCCCTCTCTATCTATCTCCCTCTCTATCGCTCTCTCTCTGCCTCTCTCTATATCTCTATCTCTCTCTCTCTCTCTCTCTCTCACAAAGTAATGATGAGGATATAGGAGGGATGTCTACTTGGGCCTCCCCCGGGGAAAAGGGAAAGAGAACAGCAGACGAATAATGTGTGCGTTCACTTGTTTGTTTGTCTGGCGGACCCCCCCCTCCGGCTTACTGGAGCCGCTGTAGAGAGGCGAGGAGCGAGCAGGGTCATCCGCGAGGTGAAACAAACGCGCCTAATGCTGCTCATCCAGGAGGACGGGGCTGCCGTACCGGAGAAGCCATGGAACAGTAGCCCACGGCAACAAAACACTGCTGCCCAGACACCTCCCTCTCTCTCTCTCTCTCTCTCTCTCCCTGTTTATATATCTCTCTGCTTACATATACTGTATATCTGTCTCTCTGTCTATATATCTCTGCTTACATATACTGTATATCTCTGTCTATATATCTCTGCTTGTATACTGTATCTCTCTCTGCCTGTATCTCTTTCTGTCTACATCTCTCTGTATCTCCCTCTGCCTCTCTCTCTCTGCCTCTCTCACTCTCTGTATCTCTCGCTTGCTCTCTCTCTGTCCCTCTCTCTCTGTATCTATCTCTCTTTGTATCTCTCTGTATCTCTGCCTCTCTCTCACTCTCTGTATCTCTCTCGCTGTCTCTCTCTGCCCCTCTCTCTCTCTCTCTCTCTCTCTGTATTTATCTCTCTGTATCTCACTCTGCCTCTCTCTCTCTGCCTTTCTCTCTCTCTGTATCTCTGCCTCTCTCACTCTCTGTATCTCTCGCTTGCTCTCTCTCTGTCCCTCTCTCTCTCTCTGTATCTATCTCTGTATCTCTCTTTGTATCTCTCTGTATCTCTGCCTCTCTCACTCTCTCACTCTCTGTATCTCTCGCTTGCTCTCTCTCTGTCCCTCTCTCTCTCTCTCTGTATCTATCTCTGTATCTCTCTTTGTATCTCTCTGTATCTCTCTGCCTCTCTCTCTGTATCTCTGCCTCTCTCTCACTCTCTGTATCTCTCTCGCTGTCTCTCTCTGCCCCTCTCTCTCTCTCTCTCTTGCTCTCTCTGTATCTATCTCTCTGCCTCTCTCTCTGTATCTCTGCCTCTCTCTCACTCTCTGTATCTCTCTCACTGTCTCTCTCTCTCCCTGTTTATATATCTCTCTGCTTACATATACTGTATATCTGTCTCTCTGTCTATATATCTCTGCTTACATATACTGTATATCTCTGTCTATATATCTCTGCTTGTATACTGTATCTCTCTCTGCCTGTATCTCTTTCTGTCTACATCTCTCTGTATCTCCCTCTGCCTCTCTCTCTCTGCCTCTCTCACTCTCTGTATCTCTCGCTTGCTCTCTCTCTGTCCCTCTCTCTCTGTATCTATCTCTCTTTGTATCTCTCTGTATCTCTGCCTCTCTCTCACTCTCTGTATCTCTCTCGCTGTCTCTCTCTGCCCCTCTCTCTCTCTCTCTCTCTCTCTCTCTCTGTATTTATCTCTCTGTATCTCCCTCTGCCTCTCTCTCTCTGCCTTTCTCTCTCTCTGTATCTCTGCCTCTCTCACTCTCTGTATCTCTCGCTTGCTCTCTCTCTGTCCCTCTCTCTCTCTCTGTATCTATCTCTGTATCTCTCTTTGTATCTCTCTGTATCTCTGCCTCTCTCACTCTCTCACTCTCTGTATCTCTCGCTTGCTCTCTCTCTGTCCCTCTCTCTCTCTCTCTGTATCTATCTCTGTATCTCTCTTTGTATCTCTCTGTATCTCTCTGCCTCTCTCTCTGTATCTCTGCCTCTCTCTCACTCTCTGTATCTCTCTCGCTGTCTCTCTCTGCCCCTCTCTCTCTCTCTCTCTTGCTCTCTCTGTATCTATCTCTCTGCCTCTCTCTCTGTATCTCTGCCTCTCTCTCACTCTCTGTATCTCTCTCGCTGTCTCTCTCTGCCCCTCTCTCTCTCTCTCTCTCGCTCTCTCTGTATCTATCTCTCTGCCTCTCTCTCTGTATCTCTGCCTCTCTCTCACTCTCTGTATCTCTCTCACTGTCTCTCTCTGCCCCTCTCTCTCTCTCTCTCTCGCTCTCTCTGTATCTATCTCTCTGCCTCTCTCTCTGTATCTCTGCCTCTCTCTCACTCTCTGTATCTCTCTCACTGTCTCTCTCTGCCCCTCTCTCTCTCTCTCGCTCTCTCTGTATCTATCTCTCTGTATCTCTTAGCCCCTTTCGTGACTGTGATGCACGCCAACAAGGTTTGGCCGAGTGAATCCACAGTCACTTGCTCCTCAATGGGAAACCAACCTAGATTTACCATGAAGGACTGGTTCTAACCGAACCGTTCGTTATACAAGTATCACAGATACATTTCAAAGGTACTCACAGTTGCACGAGGGTTTAGAACAGAGAAACGCTAGGGTTTGAAAGCTCGGCGTTGCTAATAAACATTTAAAAGAATTTTTATAAACTGGTCAACACAGCTCAAAACGGCGTTATTTCCGTATTTGGCTGCCTGGCGCGTGCGCATCAGGCACCCAATGCCGGAAATAAAGCTGTGTTGACCAGTTTATAAAAAATATTTTAAATGTTTATTAGCAACGCCGAGCTTTCAAACCCTAGCGTTTCTCTGTTCTAAACCCTCGTACCTTTGAAATGTATCTGTGATACTTGTATAACGAACGGTTCGGTTAGAACCAGTCCTTCATGGTAAATCTAGGTTGGTTTCCCATTGAGGAGCAAGTGACTGTGGATTCACTCGGCCAAACCTTGTTGGCGTGCATCACAGTCACGAAAGGGGCTATGTATCTCTCTGCCTCTCTCTCACTCTCTATCTCTCGCACTCGCTCTCTCTCTGCCTCTCTCTCTATATATATACATCTCTCTCTGTATCTCTCTCTCTCTATCTGTATATCTCTCTGTATCTCTCTCTCTGTATATATATATCTCTCAACTTTGTCCTCACCCACTGTAGCTCCCCATCTGGGGGAGGGTTATGTACAGGATAAACAGGGGGGGGAGGAGGGAGGGGATTAGAAGGGAGGGGGCGTAGTTATGAAGAAGTTAGAGGTCTTTCTCAATATATACCACACCACTCTGGCTCACTGTTTTTCTATAGCTCAAACAAACAATCACAGACTCTCTGCCACACTCAGGAACGATTCATAATAGACCAGAGCGCGAGCGTGCGCGCTCTCTCTCTCTCTCTCTCTCTCTCTCTCTCTCTCTCTCTCTCTCTCTCTCTCTCTCCCTCTTGCTCTCTCTCACACACACACTCTCCCTATGATATAATTTGAATATTTACATTTACTTGTGCATCTGATGACATTTAGTAATAAACTGAGCTGCTACAGTATTGACATCCTCCCCCAATTGAACATGTAGCTTTTCCACCGTTGGAATCTTCACCATAACGACTGGCAGATGGAAATCTCAGACCGTCTTGTCCTTTTCACAATAACAGGAAATTACTTTCCGTTTCTCGGTCTCCTGGTTGACAGTGGGAGCAGATTATATTTTCTTTTGCAGATTCTATTTTCTAACTTTCTATGGAGCTGTATCTCAATGGCCAGATTGCGGTCACTGACCCTGTAGTCAGAACCAGAACTTGTACGGTACTGTCTGTATTCCAAGCAGCAGTGTAGATCTACCCAGCTCAGCCCCGGACACCAGGCTAGAGGAGCTCCCGTTGATATGCAGAATGTTCTAGAATTCT
>NC_140177.1:25074579-25092079 GCF_963971535.1 Notolepis coatsorum | reverse complement strand
CTCTCTCTTGTCTATTTCTCTCTCTCTGTGTCTATTTATCACTCTCTCTGTCTATTTCTCTCTCTGTCTATTTCTCTCTCTTGTCTATTTCTCTCTCTCTCTGTCTATTTATCACTCTCTCTGTCTATTTCTCTCTCTGTCTATTTCTCTCTCTGTCTATTTTTCTCTCTTTCTCTCTGTCTATTTCTATCTTTCTCTCCCTCTCTCTGTCTATTTTTCTCTCTGTCTATTTCTCTCTCTCTGTCTTATTCTATCTATCTATGTCTCTCTCCCTCTCTCTGTCTATTTTTCTCTCTGTATATTTATCTCTCTCTCTCTCTGTGTCTCTCTCTCTCTCTCTCTCTCTCTCTCTCTCTCTCTCTCTCTAACATCATATCTAACTATCTGAGGTGGTTATTGTTGCTCACAGAACACAGTTTGGTTCCGTGGTTTCTCCACTGTGTCCTTGTCAAACAGGAAGCCATCTGTCTCTTGGTAGAAGTCTAAAGAGGTTGAAATAGCCCTGGACGTGCAGTGACGCTGGTAGCGCTGGTAACGTGGTAGCGCTGGTAATGTTGGTAACGTGGTAACGTGGTAGCGCTGGTAACGTTGGTAATGTTGGTAACGCTGGTAGCGCTGGTAACGTTGGTAACGCTGGTAACGTTGGTAAGGTTGACTCCCTAGCACAGGTTGGGTTCTCATGCCTCTCTCTCCATCCTCCCCCTCACAGAGGACGTTTGCAGCCAGTCCCTACTCGGACCCGATCCAGGTGGTGACGGCGGGCGTGGCCCGCAGCGTGGAGCAGCCGGAGATGCTGTGGGTCATGGGCCCGGTGTTGGCCGTGGTGCTCATCATCATCATCGTCATCGCCATCCTACTCTTCAAGAGGTAAGTTGTTGCACTCTGTCTGTGTGTGTGTGTGTGTGTGTGTGTGTTTGAGTGTTTGAGTGACACTTGGATGTAGGTTACCTCCCCTTGTGTCAGGAATGGTAATGACCAACCACGCCACACCCCCCCCCCACCCCCCCCCTCCCACACACATACATACGTCCAACTGTAACATCCGATTACAGCGTGTGTGTGTTCAGCGTAGTGTGAGGGACCGCGTGTAGTGTGAGGGGCCGTGGGCAGATCTGTTGGTGTCATCTGAAGAATGCTCATCTCGGCCCAGCCGAGCGTTTCACCGGCAGCGTGTGGGTAGTGAGGGGTTAACGGCGGGCGGGCGGGCGGCACCCTACCGCCACGACCCGGCTGCCGCACGGCGAGGGAGAACCGCCCCCCTCCTCGGCCACTCGAAACACAAAGCTCAAAAGTACAATATTTGGTCAACTCCACTCAAACCCCCACAATCCCCGGCGGCTAGACACGGCCGTCGCGAGCCATCGCGGTGTCTGCCCTCTGCCGCGTGTTCCTCAACCCCCCGCCCAGAGGCCGCCAGGTAGCCGGCGTCGGATAGCTCTCAGACAGGCCCTTCATTAGGAGCTTGAGAAGGGAGCCCACTTTCCACACACACACGGATTGACAAGAGGGCGGGCGTGTGGGTGGGTGTAAGGGGGGGGGGGGGTCTGGCGGGTGGGTGTGAGGGGGGTGCTGGTGGAGGGGGGGGGGCCTGGCGGGTGGGCAGCTGTAGGCCCTCTCACTTCAGCCGCGCGGCATAAAATGTGTGAGAACATAATCACATCCTACCGCTGGCTGTTATTGCGCCTGTACAGGTTGGTCGGCGGTGAACAATGAGGGGGTTATTTTAAGGGGTCTCCAGCCAGCGAGTGTGATCGAGCCCCGCTGCGGTCTTCATGTGCAGGTGTGAATGTGGAAGGATCTGGCTTATAGCTCCGGGAGGAAGAAGGGGGCTGTAGAGTTCGTGTAAACATTGGCCAGAGGAGTCTTGCGGTCTTGTGCTGATATATTAATCATCCCTGAAATCTTCCCCTCTCCCCTTTGACCTCCATGAAACGCAGCAACCAGGAACGGTGAGTACTGTTCTACTGTCAAACCTACCGTCTCCACCCCCCCTCCATCTCCATTCCCCCTCATCCACGCCATTATTATTATTATTATTACACACCCTGTCATCGTAAGATCCCTTCGTGTTGTGAAGTTTGTTGGTGTTCATCTACTCCGTAGGGCTGCAGGGACGTCTGGCTTCAGATATTACCCTAATAATCCTACAAAAAACACCTTCAAATTGTCCCCCCCTAGTCTAATTTCTTCAACAATATGCTAAGAAGATGAGAAGTAGAGGCCTCTGCAGCCCTTGATGATGGGGGTGAAAGTAACCCCAGGGCCAGTTCTAGCATGTTCCAGCCCCCTCCCCCCCCACACTCCCCCCACCTCCCCCCATCTGAATATGCCAAGGCCTCACCTGCTACTGAATGGACCATTGTAAAGTAAATGCCAGGCGGGGAAGGCTGCTGAAATAGAAATGTTCCTGTCTTCTACGCTGACATTTTCCACCACATTCTCTCGTTTTCCCCCACTCTCTCGCTCTCTCTCTCTCTCTCTCTCTCTCTCTCTCTCTCTCTCTCTCTCACCACTTCCTCGCGTGCGAGGCGCTCAACAAAGAGCTCTGTTCTCTCCTCATTAAAGCCCTATCTCAGACACACACACACACATGTGCACATACACACACACACATCACACACCTGCGATATACCTTCTCCCACATCTTACCCTGAGCCAGAAAGGAATACCTCCATTGAGCCGCCTGCCAGGTCTAAGTCAAAGCGCGTTGGATATTAGCATCTGTTGGGCCTCAGACAGACGAGGAGGGGTGGAGACCAGATCACAGATGTCCATCTCGTCTCGCCCTGGAGCCCGGCAGCCGGACCATGGGGAAAGCAGACACGGTCCGGCGCTTGGAGCGCGGTCCGGGAGAGGAAGGGGACGCTTGTTGTCCTCGATTAGCCGTTACGCCGCTAGCATTAGCCTAAGCCCCCCGCCACATCGGACGACAGGTGGCGGGGGGGTGAGGGGGTGTGGGGGGGTTGTTCCGGAACCAGGCTAAAAGCTGTTGCAGCTTTATGTATTCTCTCCACGCTAGGCTTCAACAGCAGGCCCTGCTGCCATCCAAAAACCCACGCTCACAACTTGCAAATGGAGCGCAATGAGATGTGAAATCTCCACAGGGCGCCCTGACGCTTTCTGACGGCCATTTTCCATTTGCAGTCAGGAGGCTTGCGTGTCTACAGCTGCGTGTGTGTCAGAGAGAGTGAGAGAGAGTGTGAGTGTATATATACATCTGTGTGTGTGTGTGTGTGTGTGTGTGTGTGTGTGTGTGTGTGTGTGTGTGTGTGTGTGTGTGTGTGTGTGTGTGTGTGTGTGTGTGTGTGTGCGTGCGTGCGTGTGTACACATCAACAGATGCTGGCTGTCTGAGCTTAAGAATACGGACAGGCTGCCTTTTTTCTTCCTCTCTCTCTCACTCTCTCCATCCTTCTCGCTCTTCACCGGACAGAGAAAAGCGACGGTCGACTGAGCTAGTCGCGGCCGTAAATGAACGCCGTGCTGAACTGGGCTAGGCTAGGCCTGGCGGAGCGCAGGTGCTGCACAACTGGTCTAATTACCCAGTGTTGTGCCACCCAGCTGATGGGCTAATTACACCATCCTCCTGTTTTCCTTTCAATCTGGAAATCCAGTAAACAGAATGTGCCGTTTGTACACACACAAACACACACACACACACACACAGAGCACAGGAAATGACACATTTTAAACAGTTACTACACACAAACACACACTCGTACACATGCAAACAGTCAGCAGCTGTCAACCACCCGGCGGCAGATGAATCCGATGGCTGTGGATGAATCCCGTCCGGCCCACACGCCAAGGAAGCCGTGCCGATCCTTCAGACACATTAAACCCCCAGCTGGTGGCGCCAGCAGGAGAGCCTACCGGGACCGCACTCCCCCCGGCGAGCGGCTCGGAACTAAGTCGTATATCCGCTGGCCGTGACGTTAAGCTCGTCAACCCGGGGGAACGAAGCCGTCGGTGCTCTTCTGGAACCTCCTGTCGTCGGGGTTTCGTTTTTTTCCGGCCCGGGCGTGAATGTATTGAGTATGGAGTTGAAATGTTGTGCCTGTGTGTTTTAACTCTCGCTGCTCTTGGTGTGTCTGCCCTCTCAGGAAGCGAGCGTCGCCTCTCCCCAAGGACGAGCACTCCGGCAGCGTGAAGGACTCTCTCCTGGCCAACTCCTCCGATCCCGTGGAGCTGAGGAGGCTGAACTACCAGACGCCAGGTAAGACACACTTATATTCACTTCTGTATATGTAGAATAACGTGCGTTATATTCACTTCTATATAATGTATAATAACGTGCGTTATGGCCACTTCTATATAATGTATAATAACGTGCGTTATGGCCACTTATATATATGTAGAATGACGTGCGTTATATTCACTTCTATATATGTAGAATGACATGCGTTATATTCACTTCTATATATGTAGAATGACATGCGTTATATTCACTTCTATATATGTAGAATGACATGCGTTATATTCACTTCTATATATGTAGAATGGCATGCGTTATATTCACTTCTATATATGTAGAATGGCATGCGTTATATTCACTTCTATATATGTAGAATGACGTGCGTTATGGCCACTTCTATATAATGTATAATAACGTGCGTTATATTCACTTATATATATGTAGAATGACATCTGTTATGGCCACTTATATATATGTAGAATGACATCTGTTATGGCCACTTATATATATGTAGAATGACGTGTTTATATATATATATATATATATATATATACTGTATGTAGAGTGTTGGTCCCGGGGAACAAACCCACTCTGCTTCTCTAGAAACTGGTTTAGGCAAAACAAAGATACTTCTTCCTTCCCAAGGATATCTTTTCATTTTAGGGGGCTGCTGCACAAAGTCAGTCCACTCATTTCAAGAAGGAGAAACACACAAAAAACACGGCTTTGAAAGAAAGTGTTGGATTTCTGCACCACACTAGCGAATACTTTGGTCCTGAATGAATCTGTGTGTCTGCCACTTGGTATTAGTAATATTCATATTATAAGCCTGTAGCCAAACGTGTGTACTATGTATGTACACATATAAAAACGCTGAGATACATCTGCAGGGCCTAATAACTGAGCCCAGGATTATTAAAATAAAAAAGGAAAACAATGCGTAGGAACCCTGGGTTCGGCTTCACGTCCCTTGGGTTTGCAAGCGGCACGTTGAGGAATAAACAGAGAGAGCTTGCGGACGAAGGCGCTCGTCAATAAAGTCAATTTGACTCCGTTGAGGTGTGATGGTGTCTCGTCTCTCACGCCATAATGAACTCCTGCCACTGTGATTACATTAAAGTACAGGAGAAGATAATGTCTGTGCCCCTCTCCGCACTTAACGACAGCAGCAAGGCAACGCTCGCTCATCCCGGCGATCCTACACTTTAATATAAGCGCTCCCGGTCTGACGGGACACTGGCAGCCCGTTGCCTTGGTAACACACAGATAAATGGAGAAATAGTTGTTTTTTCCCTTTACCCTAATAAAGGCCAGGAATTCATTGTGGCACGAGAGACATCACCACGGTGAGTGAAATTTACTTTATTGGGTGGCCGTTTTTTGAGCAAGCCATTTAACCCCTAACTGCTCCCGATGAGCAGGTCGGCACCTTGCATGGTCGCCTCCGCCGTCTGTGTGTGAGTGAACGGGTGAATGTGCGGAACAAAAATTGTAAAGTGCTTTGGCTAAAAGCTGTTATATAAACGCACCATTTACCATTCTCAATGTGCCTCTTGCAGACCCAGCGGAGAGCTAGCTTGCATACGCGCCATGGGTCTGACGCGTCAGGCTAGGTCTTATCTGTGTCCACACAAGGCCTCACCGTGTGAAACCCATGCTGCCTACTCTTCTAGAAGTGCCGAGCATGCTGTTTACCTCCAGGGCCATAACCTTGATCAGCCACAAGGCACTCTTGAATAATAGCGGCTAGCGCGACGTGACGACTACACTTCTGTAGCCGGCGCTGAGCGATGGTTCCGGAGCGATGCGGAGCGACTGCAGATTCCTCCGGTGTGCTCCGACGGAGCGAGAGGGGTTGTCAGGGAGCGCGCCTCGGCACCAGCCCCCCTCCCCTTCCCCTCCCATGCTCCTCCTCGCCTCCCCCCTCCCCTCCCCTGCTCCTTCCCCTCCCGTGCTCCTCCCCGCCTCCCCTCCTCCCGTGCTCCTCCCCTCCTCCTGTGCTCCTCGCCTCGCCTCCCCTCCTCCTCCCCTCCCGTGCTCCTCCCCTCCTCCTGTGCTCCTCGCCTCCCCTCCTCCTCCCCTCCTCCTCCCCTCCCGTGCTCCTCATCCCCTCCCGTGCTCCTCCTCCCCTCCTCCTGTGCTCCTCCTCCTCCTCCCCTCCTCCCCTCCCGAGCTCCTTTCATTCCCCTGGCTGGTAATGAGGCTTGCTGCCTCTGATGTCAAGGTGAGCCAGGCGGATGGGAACAATGGAGCTGAGAGAAAATGTCAACTTGTATCTGTGTGTGTGTGTGTGTGTGTGTGTGTGTATCTGTGTGTGTCTGTACGTGTATCTGTGAGTGTGTGTGTGTGAGTGTACGTGTATCTGTGAGTGTGTGTGTGTGTGGGGGTCCTTTTCTCCTGGGTTATTAAAGATGCCATGCTCTGTACACACACACAGTCCCTTTGAACCCCAGCAGAGGAATTAAGCAGAGACCTCGTTCTAAAGGAGCTGCTCCCTGTCCTCTCTCTCCACCTTTTGTTTCTTTTCTCTTTCCTTTTCCTCTCTAGCGTAAACTCCCCTCTCTCTCTCTCTCTCTCTCTCTCTCTCTCTCTCTCTCTCTCTCTCTCTCTCTCTCTCTCTCTCTCTCTCTCCCCCCTATATCTCCTTCCTGCTCTCTCTCCCTCTCCCCCATCCCCCCCCCCTCCCCCCCCTCTCTGGACCTCACTGTCTACCACCTATTTTATGCTAGCTGACTTCAAGAGCAGACTATCAAAATCACTGTGTGTACATCCTCATGAACACACTGACGAACACACACCAGGCTCCAAGGCCTGAAGTTAATTGAACAGCTTGATAGTTAGACAGTGCCCCCCCCCCCCCCCCCCCCCTCTCGCTCTCTCCCTGCCTCTCCTTGATAGCACCAGAGTAGGAGGCAGGAGAAGGTTTTCCAGCGGGGTGTGGCATTAAGTCGCGGTCCAGCACCGGAACTCTAGCCCTGGTCCTCTGTCGCTGCGTGGAGAGGGGGGGTGGGGTACTCTGTAGTGCAGCGGCTGCGTGGGTGGGGGGGGGGGGGGACTCTGTAGTGGCGCGGCTGCGTGGGGAGGGGGGGTAGTCGTCCGTCTCCATTGATGGGTCTTCTTGTTCCTCCCCCTCTGGTTCTTCTTCTCTCCACAGGTCCCAGCTCCCACCGCTGCCCCAACACTCCAAGTTAGTCTCTCTCTCTCTCTCTACTGTGTATCTTCCACATATGCAGTCGACCGCTCTCTCCCTCTCTCTCTCTTTCTCACCTCTCAATCCCAATCCCATTCTCCCTCTGCAGTCTCGACGGACATCTGGGCCCTCAGGCTTGTAGGCTTGTGTCAGTGTGGGGACACATCTGGGCCCTCGGGCTTGTAGGCTTGTGTCAGTGTGGGGACACATCTGGGCCCTCAGGCTTGTGTCAGTGTGGGGACACATCTGGGCCCTCGGGCTTGTGTCAGTGTGGGGACACATCTGGGCCCTCAGGCTTGTGTCAGTGTGAGGACACATCTGGGCCCTCGGGCTTGTGTCAGTGTGAGGACACATCTGGGCCCTCAGGCGTGTGTCAGTGTGGGGACACATCTGGGCCCTCAGGCTTGTAGGCTTGTGTCAGTGTGGGGACACATCTGGGCCCTCAGGCTTGTAGGCTTGTGTCAGTGTGGGGACACATCTGGGCCCTCAGGCTTGTAGGCGTGTGTCAGTGTGAGTTGCAGGTCATCACGTCACTGTGAACATTGGTGCCAAGTGTATAAATATTTCAGTTGGGCCGACGTTGAGTTGAATGGGATCAGCCATCTCCTCATTTATGTCAGGTTATTACCTCAGACGTCAGCGTTATCGGCAATGTGTCTATTTTGAATTTTAATACAGGCTTCAATAGAACTGGCACGAAAGTCTGGCACCAAGCAGAGCAGAGAACGCTGGTGTTCTTATGTCTTTTATAGTTTTCTTGCCTGTGGTCAGGAAACATGAAGGGCTAAATGGCTTCATGTAATTACAATTACAAAGCATTAGCTCTGTTAGCCTCCCCTCACCCTCCAGCTCAGCATTAACATGCACTTGCATAATATATATATATATATACAGGGCTTTCCCCTGGATGCTCAAAGACGGTGCTGAGTCACAATTAGGGGATGGTTTGGAGGGGGCTATGCCCCCCCCCCCCCGCTCAGGAGGCAAAAAAGCAATAAAGAAAACCATTTCCTGTAATTTCCTGCAATTTAACTG
Source organism: Notolepis coatsorum (assembly GCF_963971535.1). Taxonomy (NCBI): domain Eukaryota; kingdom Metazoa; phylum Chordata; class Actinopteri; order Aulopiformes; family Paralepididae; genus Notolepis; species Notolepis coatsorum. The sequence continues at coordinate 25,083,661 of NC_140177.1, read as the reverse complement.
GTTCGGGGCCAACCACGTATATATACGTGTTTGGGAGCCGACCTTTGAAGGCCAACCACGTATATACGTGTTAAACTTGTTTTTGCTTTTATTCCATTTTAATATCCCGGATGTTGTCACAGAGCTGTATTTTGGCTGGAAAAGGCATATTGGGACTCCGAAAGTCCGGTACCGGCCAGATCCTGGTATTGGCGCTGTCTCGAGAATCCAGTTTCCCCTGTTGCAGAACGGGTGTCACTTTTTTTACGCTCCGGGTGGACTTTTCTGTTAGCCTGAAGCTATGGCTTCACCAGATCGCCTGGAATACTTTTTGCGACGCCGAATTCAGTATGCAGTAAAGGAATATACCATCAGCCAATGGACATATCGATCTACCAGATGGCGATCAAATAACTGGGAAATTCTTTTTGGAATCCAACCGGCCACGGGTAAGAGCGATTTGACGTCAATTTCAGCCTGATCGGGCCTTGTTCTCATAGCCATCCACCCGGTCAGCGTATCTTGTTGCAATAACGAATGCCGTTATTGGTAATCAATAATCAGAAACGACTTCCCCCCCCCCCCCCCCCCCCCCCCCTTTCATGCATTCATGGTGGAACATGATACAGATCATATGCGTTTAGATTTTTAACTCTAGCTTGTGTAGGGCCGAAACGCCAATCGATTTAACGTTATTAGCTTAGCGCCCTATAACTAGCGTTGCAGGAATTATACCAGACCATTCCGATATAACGTTCATATTCACGACGCTATAAAACGGGAACGTATTGATGAAAAAAATATTTCCTTTATGGCATATTTAAGGGAAGGTTTATACTGTCAATTGACAATGACAATGGACACATAGCAATAATATAAAATATAGATTTAGCTCTACAAACAACCTCACGCACAGTGAAACGTTGTAATGAAAAGCTGGCCTCCTAGAGTGGGCCCCGTCTAATCCCAATGGCCCCGAATGTGTTCAAAACTACGTTTTATAAAAAATAACTACAGTGTATAAGGTTGCACAATTGTTTAACCCATTCAGGGCCAACCACGTATATATACGTGTTTGGGCGCCATGCTTAAAGGGCCAACCACGTATACGTGTTAAACTCGTTTTTGCTTTTATTCCATTTTAAAGGGGAACTATTTTACTATTTCTTTCACTATTTGGGCACTTTTACACAATTCCTGTGAGTCTATGGAACACCTCTGTAATATATATATTTTTTTTATTCATTGTTTTGTATTTCTAATCAAGTCCTCAAAAACAGCATTTTTCTACCTCAAGATCTCGAGCCGTTTTGAGCCTGGGCTCCTAAACCACTGCGCCACGGCCCCGCCGCCTGAACATTAACATGCAGCGGTGTCTTTCTGACATCACATATCGCGCACATTTTCAAATGACTCAGTTCAGTGAGGGTGAATATTGTGAGAGGAGAATTGGAAGAATGCGCCAATATGAGAATTTTGAGACATAGATCATATTAATATAAGTTCACATAGCTAGGAAACAATGCTAAACACTCAAAAAGGCCATTTATAAGATAGTTCCCCTTTAATATCCTACTCAATGTCACAGAGCTGTATGTTGGCTGGAAAGTGCCCGTTGGGATTCAGAAAGTGCAGTACCGGCCAGATCCTGGTAGTGGCGCTGTCTCGATAATGCAGTTTTTCCCTGTTGCAGACCGGATGTAACTTTTTTTCCATTCCGGACTACTTTTTCTGTTAGCCTGAAGCTATAGCGTCACCAGATTGCATGGAATACTTATTGCGACGCCAAATTCAGTATGCAGTAAAGGAATATAGCATCAGCCAATGGACATCGATCTACCAGATGGCGATCAATAACTAGGAAATCCTTTTTGGAATCAAACCGGCCACAGGTAAGATCGATTTGACGTCAATTACAGCCCGATCGGGCCTTGCTCTCATAGCCAAGCCTCTGGTCAGCGTATGATGTTGCAATAACGAATGCCGTTATTGGTAATCAATCATCAGAAACGACCCCCCCCCCCCCCCCCATGCATTTATGGTGGAACATGATATCGATCATATGCATTTAGATTTTTAACTCTAGCTTGTGTATGGCCAAAACGCCAATCGATTTAACGTTATTAGCTTAGCGCCCTATAACTAGCGTTGCAGGAATTATACCAGACCATTCCGATATAACGTTCATATTCACGACGCTATAAAACGGGAACGTATTGATGAAAAAAATATTTCCTTTATGGCATATTTAAGGGAAGGTTTATACTGTCAATTGACAATGACAATGGACACATAGCAATAATATAAAATATAGATTTAGCTCTACAAACAACCTCACGCACAGTGAAACGTTGTAATGAAAAGCTGGCCTCCTAGAGTGGGCCCCGTCTAATCCCAATGGCCCCGAATGTGTTCAAAACTACGTTTTATAAAAAATAACTACAGTGTATAAGGTTGCACAATTGTTTAACCCATTCAGGGCCAACCACGTATATATACGTGTTTGGGCGCCATGCTTAAAGGGCCAACCACGTATACGTGTTAAACTCGTTTTTGCTTTTATTCCATTTTAAAGGGGAACTATTTTACTATTTCTTTCACTATTTGGGCACTTTTACACAATTCCTGTGAGTCTATGGAACACCTCTGTAATATATATATTTTTTTTATTCATTGTTTTGTATTTCTAATCAAGTCCTCAAAAACAGCATTTTTCTACCTCAAGATCTCGAGCCGTTTTGAGCCTGGGCTCCTAAACCACTGCGCCACGGCCCCGCCGCCTGAACATTAACATGCAGCGGTGTCTTTCTGACATCACATATCGCGCACATTTTCAAATGACTCAGTTCAGTGAGGGTGAATATTGTGAGAGGAGAATTGGAAGAATGCGCCAATATGAGAATTTTGAGACATAGATCATATTAATATAAGTTCACATAGCTAGGAAACAATGCTAAACACTCAAAAAGGCCATTTATAAGATAGTTCCCCTTTAATATCCTACTCAATGTCACAGAGCTGTATGTTGGCTGGAAAGTGCCCGTTGGGATTCAGAAAGTGCAGTACCGGCCAGATCCTGGTAGTGGCGCTGTCTCGATAATGCAGTTTTTCCCTGTTGCAGACCGGATGTAACTTTTTTTCCATTCCGGACTACTTTTTCTGTTAGCCTGAAGCTATAGCGTCACCAGATTGCATGGAATACTTATTGCGACGCCAAATTCAGTATGCAGTAAAGGAATATAGCATCAGCCAATGGACATCGATCTACCAGATGGCGATCAATAACTAGGAAATCCTTTTTGGAATCAAACCGGCCACAGGTAAGATCGATTTGACGTCAATTACAGCTCTCATAGCCAAGCCTCTGGTCAGCGTATGATGTTGCAATAACGAATGCCGTTATTGGTAATCAATCATCAGAAACGACCCCCCCCCCCCCCCCCATGCATTTATGGTGGAACATGATATCGATCATATGCATTTAGATTTTTAACTCTAGCTTGTGTATGGCCAAAACGCCAATCGATTTAACGTTATTAGCTTAGCACCCTGTAACTAGCTTTGCAGGAATTAGCCTAGACCATTCTGGTTTAACGTTCATATTCATGACGCTATAAAATGGGAACGTATTGATGAGAAAATTATTTCTTTATGGCATATTGAAGGGAATGTTTATACTGTCAATTGACAATGACAATGGACACAATAATATAAAATATAGATTTAGCCTAGTGATGCACGATATATCGGCCGCCGATATGGCCGTTTTTTTACACATCGGTATCGGTCCGATATCAAGATAGGGCCGATATGGGCCGATATTAAAAAAATATATATATAATAATAATCTTTTTTTTTTCTTTTTACATGTTTTGGCCTTAACCTGTTCCCCCCCACGGGGTCGGTACCGACCCCTTTTTGACATTATTATCATATATTAATATTTTTATGAGTGATGCAATAAATTTGCGTTTTTTTAAATCAAACGTTTTCAAGTATTATTATCACTACTATGTCACAAATACATGTAGAATGTAAAACGTTAGGTTGGCAATAGTTTAGCAATAGGTTAAAAGTGAGTTTTTATCATTTTAAGTTTTTTTTTCAACTCGCGTTTCTTGACCCGAAAGCGGAAATGAAAATGTTGAACGATCAGAATTGGAATCTTTTTGCGGCCATTTTCAAGAGGACCTCGCTAGCTATCTGGCAGTGTTGAAATTTCACCAAACTACACTTCCTGTGGTCCGCTATGGTCGTTCAAAGTTCGGCGTTCTGAAGCAATCATATCAATAATTCTTATGATTCGCGATAATAAGCTACAAAAGGTAACGTTTTTGACAAATATTGAAACGCAGTCAGTTTCTCCACACTATTGTAATCATGTAGGAAGAATCAGATCTGAAATTAGTTACAGAATGATTACACTGTGGGAGAAATAAAAAAGTACAGTCGATTACATTAAATAACTGTATATGTTATTACGCATGCCTGGTGATACTATATCCAAATTGAACTCGGCCATTTGAAAGATACTATATGTATATATATATAAATGTGCGAATTGGCTATAATAAGGTAATTTATAAGCATATATTCTATATTCTATAATAATATTTCAAATTGCATTGGTCCGGATGGGAGAATTCAGTACTGTATATACAAAACCTTCAATTTTATCATCTTCCCTTTATTAATTTCCTTAGATCTTTTGTACACATGATCTCAAGAGGGTACTGAATTAGCCCAGTGGCAGTTTTTTAAGTTTGGTCATTATTATCATGGTTTTATTCACTGTCAAAGATGAAAAGAAAAATCATAATTCATATTTTCCTTTGTTTCATCAGAATTTAAGCAAGCCTAGTAATAGACACAATATTTCTGACACTGAGAATACATTCATTGAGGTCCATAGATGTTCCTAGATACCAAGAATATGCAAATAGCCCTTGTAGAAGTGGAGCAATATTCCATTTACCTAGGTATACATTTTATGCAGATTTTCACCTGGGGTGGAACAGGTTAAATAGTTTCTGAACATAAGTTAAAAAAGTTAAAAAAAAAATAAGCGTTTTGGAAAATAGCTCTTTATTTGATTATCATAAAAAAGTGTTTTCTATACAGAGATATCGACATTGGTAAATATTGGTATCAGCCAGAACAGCAATATTAATATCGGTTATTGGTATCGGCCACAATTTTCACATCGTTGCATCACTAGATTTAGCTCTGTGAAACGTTGTTATGAGAAGCGAGATTAGACGGATCCCAGTGGCCGCGAAAGTGTTGAACACGAAAACACACACACACACACAGTGGAACAGAGGACAGAGTAATCATGTATTAGACAATGGTGCATCTGTTTCTAAGCTGGCCCCAAGCTTTCACTGCAACATATTATTATTGTTATTATTATTATTATAAACCACATGGTGGCGCTGGCCCCTATACCATTGTTTAGGGAAAGCCCTGTATATATATACATGCACACACACGCTGATGTTAACTCATTCAGGGCTGAGGCCTTTCCTCTTCCTGTTCTAGCTAGGCCAGGTTTCCATTACATATTTTCACTGTGCGTCCCCTTGTTTGTAGAGCTATATCTATATTCTATATTATAGCTATGGATACAATACTATGGTCATTTGACAGTAACTATCTTCTGTCCAAGATGCAAAAAAAGAATAAATGTTTTGATGAATACGTCTGCGCGTTATGCCGTGGTGAATATAAGTATAATTTCTGAATGATCCGGGCTAATTCCTGGGAGGCTGGCTATAGGGCGCAACGTGAATTCTACTAAAAGCATTGGCGTTTCGTCCCTGGACACGCTACTATTTCCAAATCAAATGTATATAATAGGTATTATGTTTCATCATGAATGCATGAGGGGGGGGGGGGTCGTTTCTGATGCTTTGATTACCAGTAACGGCATTCGTTATTACCACAACACACACCGATTAGCTGGATTGGTATGAAAACATTGTTTGATCAAGCTGAAATTGACGTCAGATAGTCCTTACCTGTGGTCAGGGGTATTCCAAAAAGAATATTCCAATTGTTTGATGCCCATCTGGTCCATCTGATGCCCATCTGATGTCCATCTGGTCCACGACAATCCAGCACGACACATTCATCGATTGTTCCGAAAACGATTCAATGCGATTGAGTGAAGCCCTAGGCTTCCCTGTACTAAAGAACTGCGCCCGGAGCGGTTTAAATGTAACACCCGGTCTGGAACAGGGTTTACTGCACTCTCGATACTGCCTACTAGCAGGATCTGGCCGGTACTGCACCCTCGGTGTCCCAGTATGCCTTTTAACGGTAACATACGGGTCCGTGACATTGAATATAATATTAAAATCGGAAAAAAGCTAAAACGTATATATACGTTTATGGCCCTTAACAGTTTGAGTGCCAGCCATTAACATTGGAAACATGGTTAAATGCCACCACCCACTTCAATGATAGCGTTATGAACGCATAATCTCTGTCTTACATTATGGCTGTGTGTCTAATCTGCCTGTCGCTTATCAATGACTTGTTTGCAGTCAACATTGTCCAAACGGATTGTTTTTTAATCGGTTCATTTTCGTTTGATAGCATTTTGAAAAGCCCTCGTTTTTCAGGAAAATATATAGATTCCGTGATAAAAGGCATTTACTGGAATATTCTAGCATACACAAAAACGTTGTCATTTTTCGGCCTATTTATGAATCGTTTTCAAATAAACACTAGATTATCGATAGTATATGTGTACTTATGCACGCTATAGAGGCGGGCTGAAAAATCTATTCTCATTTCCTCATCAGCGATCACCGCGCACACACACACGCACAGGGCAAACGCTTATATCTCTGTGAAAACAGCTCTGATTATCCTAAGACTGGTCAAATTAATTCCTTACCTGAGATCAGATGTTATCCAAAAAGATTATTCCAATTCCTGATCGCCATTCCAAATATCGATCACGCTTATTGATTACAGTGTTGAGTCCTGTAAATACATAATCCACACGTTTTCCGGGCCGGTGAGCACAATCGATCCTTCAGTTGGCCTTGACGGAAAAGTAAAATGAGGAAACTGGCCACCCCCCCTGCATCAGTGTAAAGTAACGGGGTGCAGTACCACAGGGAGAGACGATAGGGGGCGGTATCTTCCCAATTGAGCTCAGAGAGACTCTGCAGCACTAACCTGAGGCTCGATTGATGAAATATGAATTCAAATCGCCAAAAAAAAATACGACAAACAAACGCTATATAGTGTCGGGGGCACTCAAAGGTCGGCATGAACTAACGACAAAAAGCGTCCGTGGCACTCAATGTGTTAACCATTGGCGCCCAATAACGTATATAAACATTGTTGGCCGTGAAAGAGTTAAAGAGGCACTTTGCCAAAAACATCATATCATGTTGGGTGTTATGCGCCCCCAAATTAAATCTAAATAAATACCCCTCCATGGATGAAACGTGCGAGGTGTGTGGGGCCAGTCATATAGAAACCAAAAAGGCCAATAATTATAATTACTTGCATTTATATGTATTTAATGTATTGTATATGGGCACAAAGTGGAGAGAGGAGATGCATAACAAATGAAAAGAGCTGAGCTGAGCAGGTGCTGATCTGAACCGTTAATGTGCTGATGGCACGCAGACTAGTATTAAATTAATCTAATTGGTCAGGTCTCATCCCGCCGAATAGACACAGTTACCAGTCATTAGAAGTCAACGTTGCGACAATAATGAGCTTGTAACTGCAACTCGTCCGGAAGCATGACCCATTACCTCTCAGACATGCTCAGCCTACCTCTTTAACCCCCTAATGATGCTACCTACAGCCTGACGTGTGGATGTGTCCTCAGCGCCGTAGGCCGCGGCTAGCTAGCTGGTAAAGGTGCAGCGATTACCCGGGTGACTTCAGAAGGGGGGGGTATAGCTTCTCCATGTGCCGCGCACACAAGTTGGCATTTGACACACAACAAGGGCGAGTTCCCAGGAATCCCATGCAAGCCCAGAGCCTCGCCAAGTTCAGAGGAGGCGCGGGGGAAATTTGTGTCGGTGGATTAGCCATAAATCATCCAATAACCCGGGATGAGGAATCTAGAGAGTGATGGGAGATGGGTGGGGGTGTGTGTGTGTGCGGGGGGACGACTTTAATTCAGCCCAAGCACTCCAGGCTGGGCCAAGAGATAGTTTATAGTAGGGGGAGAGACTTTGAAAGGGGCCGAGTTTTGGCTGGTGAGCGAGCGCTCCTGGAGACGTGGCAGTGTGACTGATCAGCTGAGACTTGTGAGCTCCCTCTCCATTCCACCTCTGCCACCCTCTCAGCGCCGCGCCGGCCGCGAGATGTCTGCTGCCCTGCTTCCTCCTCGGAGAGCATGCTCACTCAGCCGCTCATGCAGTAGCCAACCGTGAACCCCCCCCCCCCCCCGGTGGTGCCGGTTGAGCTGCCCATGATGGCAAAAAAAATAAAAAAAAACAAACACACACACAACTGGTTGTTGTGGTGGTGGGCCGGTCTGGGGCAAAAAGTCCAGATTGTTTTAGTTTTTTTGTCCCGGTTCGTCCCTGTACTCATGCATATCACCGTCCCAACCAGCCGCAGCCGTCTCTCTCTCTCTCTCTCTCTCTCTCTCTCTCTCTCTCTCTCTCTCTCTCTCTCTCTCTCTCTCTCGTGCAGCATGATGTCACCAAATGTCACAGACTTGTCAGTGCTCCCCTCCTCTCTCTCTCTCACTCTTTCTTTCTCTCTTCCCTATCTCTCTCTTTTCTCTTTCTCCCTCACTCCTCCCTATCTCTCTCTCCCCCTCTTCTCCCTATCTCTCTTCTCTATACAGTATCTCTCTCTCCCCCCTTCTCTCCCTATCTCTCTCTTCTCTATATCTCTCTCCCTTCTCCTCCCTCTCTCTCCTTCTCTCTGTCTCCCCTCTCTTCTCTATCTCTCCTCTCTCCCCCCTCTCCACCATATCTCTCTCTCTATATATGTATATATATATCCTCCCTATCTCTCTTTTCTCTCTCTCCTCTCTATCTCTCTCTTTCTCCCTCTATATATATATATATATATCCTCCCTACCTCTCTATATATATTCTCTCTCTCCCTCTCT
>NC_140177.1:25062646-25074379 GCF_963971535.1 Notolepis coatsorum | reverse complement strand
TGTTTACCTCAGGTCACAGATCACTAATGCTCTCTCTCTCTCTCTCCCTCCCCCTCTCTTCACTCTCTCTCTCTTTCTCTCTCTCTCTCTCTCTCTCTCTCTCTCTCTCTCTCTCTCTCTCTCTCTCTCTCTCTCTCTCCTCTCTCTCCTCCCCTCTTCTCCCCCTCTCTCTCTCTTTCTCTCTCTCTCTCTCTCTCTCTCTCTCTCTCTCTCTCTCTCTCTCTCTCTCTCTCTCTCTCTCTCTCTCCCCCTCTCGTCACTCTCTCTCTCTCTCTCTCTCTCTCTCGTCCTGTCTCTGGCTCCCCTCTCCTGCCTCTCAACAGAGATTGGCCAACTCCAAAGCTCACACGTCGCGCTTCATCAGCGCCAACCTGCCCTGCAACAAGTTCAAGAACCGGCTGGTGAACATCATGCCCTTCGAGTCCACCAGGGTGTGTCTGCAGCCCATCCGGGGCGTGGAGGGCTCCGACTACATCAACGCCAGCTGCATCGACGGCTACAGGTCAGCCCAGGACCGGCTCCCCCTCCTATCCTCCTCTTCTCTCACCTCCCTCGCCCCTCCTCTCCTCTCTTTTCCTCTCCTCATCTCCTCTCCTCTTCTCTCTTCCTCCCTCCTCTCCTCTCTTCATCCCTCCTCCTCCTCTCCTTTTCTCTTCTCTATCCTCCTCTCCTCTTCTCTCTTCATCCCTCCTCTCTCCCTCTCTCCTGCTCCTCTCCTCTTCTTACTCTTCTCTCTTCCTCTCTCCTCATCCCCTCTTCTCTCTTACTCCTCTCTCTTCTCTCTTCCTCCCTCCTCTCTCCCCTCTCCTTTTCTCTCTTCCTCCTCTCTCCTCCTCTTCTCTTCCTCTCCCTCTCGTCCTATCCTCTCTCCTCTTCTTTCTCCTCTTCTTTCTTACTCCTCTCTTCCTCCATTTCTCCTCTTCTCTCTTCATCCCTCTCTCCTCCTATCCCCTCCTCCCTGTGTGTGTACGTCCGTGGGCAATGCGGCCGGTTTTGAAAGTGATGTCTGTGCTCTGGCGGGTAGTGTAGGTGTGGAAGAAGCCTTGTATTCATCGTACACTCCCAGGTAAGCGCACAGGACAGTGTGGAAGATAGAGTCTGTGTAGCTGACATCCCGTTACTCTCCCTCCATCCCTCCCTCGCTGCCTCACCTCCATATCGATGCTGCCACGCGTCCTTGTGCGCTTTCTGGAGAGTCAGGGGCCTCCTAGAGGGAGGCAGATGAAGAAGTAACTCTCTCACACGGACCGATGGGTCCAAGTGGTTGAATGTTCTGCGGTATAAACGCCGTGCAGCATCAGATGGGGTTCAGCACCGTACAGGAGCCCTGACACCTGTAGTGGAACCGTAGGCATACAATTAGGTGGGGTTGCAGGGGATATGTCCCCCTCAATATTGAGAAGAGGTGAATTTGTCCCCCCCAAAAAATATATGAAAGAAAAGCCCCCTCCCCAAAAGAGGTAAAAAAAAATAAGGGGGTCAAAACATTTATAAACCCTTCTTACCTGTAACTATAGAATAAATATTTGAAAGCAATACAGAATGCCTGAGAGCCTTACTGCATTATATTCCATTATATTTGTGTCAGCGGGTACCTGAATGTTGTCATTTCCTTTACATAAATAAAGAAATGTCCACCATTAATTGATGCAGAAAGGCACAAATTAGTGCAGAAAAGTACAGCAGAATACAGGAAATGAAGATGTCCTGGGGGAGGACCACCAGACCCTCCACTTAAACCTGGCGGAGAACCACCAGACCCTCCACTTAAATCAAATCAAATCAAATCAAATGTATTTGTAAGGCCCGACCACACACGTTAATGTCCTCATGGGCCGGACACGTCTTCTTTAAACAAGTCAAGCAAGAAACATCACAATAAATCAAGAACAAAATAAAAACACCACGAAATCCAAAGTAAAATGTAAAATAAATAAATTAATGCAACACTCCCAGACATACCCCACGTGAAGGTAAGGAAAAACTCACAAAAAACCTAGGCAATAGGAAAAAAGGAGAGAAACCTTAGAAGGGCCATAAAGTGTTCCTCCTTTTTTTTTTTTACCAAACCTACACCCCTGAGTGGAACACTTGAACCTAATACATTTTATATGTATTACTGCATATCAGTTAGATTATCACTTTCTACTAATCGATTGATTAGGACCGCTGATTAAAGCTGGGTACCACCACAGAGGTAACGATTTTCAATCTCTTCTGAAGTCCATACATTCTTTTACCGAGTGAATAATCCCACCATACAAGGAACACCAAGACAGCTCTCTCGTAAAGACGGATCTCTCTTGTAAAGACGGATCTCTCTAAATTCACAAGACATTCGTATTAAAGACACGAAAACGCATCTAGAAAGAAAGATAGTGAAATACTGCACTAACAGAGGTGGCTTTAGGATTAAACTACTCCCAGCGGGCTTCACGACAGTCAGGTGCGTGTCGGCTCAGGGGGCGCGAGGCGAACGCCACGACACCAGATTGAATCACTCGATACAGCCCGTCGGGCGGGATAGCCTGGGTGACTTAACATTACTTATCTGTCCTGCAGAGACCCCTCCTGGGTGGATTACCGGCACGTAAACACACAGCCTTGCAGTTTAGAAGCAGAGCGGCGTGCGCCGGAGACCCCTGTGACTCAGTGTTACAGTAGTAATTGGAGTTTGACTTAAAGCCTGACCGCGGCACTTCTAGGTGAGCGTAGCATGTGGCAAAAAGGGCTGAAATAACAGTAACGTATAACAACAGTGACTCACTGTAGCTCACAGCCCCCGGGGTGTTAGGTTGCTCATAAGATATCGACTCCTGGTATGATAAAACTCTGCCTGGAATTATGCATAAGTCAGTGTCTTAGAAGACTTAGAGTATGGGATTCTTAATGTTGCGGATGCGAGAGAGAGAGAGGGAGAGTTTGGGCCGTTAGGCTACGTTCACACTGCAGACGAAAGTGGCCCAAAGTTGATTTCTTTGCTCATAATGTGACTCAGATATGAACAGTGTGAACGGCACAAATCACATGGAATCTGATCTTTTCATTTCTGATTTGGGCCACTTTCATATGTCAGATTTTATATTTTGCAATGCGACCTCAGTCTGAAACCGTCGACTTTCATGCGACTTTCACGTCACTCTATATTGTCCATCTTCTTTATTGTTCATAAAATTGCGGGTCAGTTCAGGAGCGTGACCAGTTCACACTGGAATCTGATATTGGCCACATCAAAAAAAGATATATATATATTGCAGTGTGAATGTAGCCTGAGGAGAAAGAGACAACAGTTAGCAGGTCAGTCTTCCGGCCGGTATTCGCGTGCCATGCAGAACGCAGGAATCCAGTCAAACAATGTCCCAATTCAGCCTCTTACGTGCACGAGCAGAAAGGTTGAGGTAGTTCCACATTCCTTGGTTCCTTGCGATCAACAAGGATGTTCCACAGAAATCACAGAACTCAACACCCACTGTGTCCCAGGGCTCAGTGGGTGTGTCCCAGGGCTCAGTGGGTGTGTCCCAGGGCTCAGTGGGTGTGGCCCAGGGCTCAGTGGGTGTGGCCCAGGGCTCAATGGGCAGGGCTGTCCATCATGGTTGCAGGCTGGCCAAAGCTGGATCCTTGGCTCCTGAGTGAGTTCTGCAATCTGACGTTTGTCTATGAAAGTTTGTCAAATTGAGACCCACCTTGATAACCTATTTCATCGTGGTCCGCATAATATTCCGAGCAAGCATGTGGTTATAAAGCATAAGTTCTGTAGGGAGTACGTCAGCGCTCTTACACAGAATAACACGTCAACACATGTTCCAAGATATGCACCCATGCATATAATTGTAAGAGAGACCTCCATTGATCCATCATTCGAATGCTTGGTTCAAGTCATTATATTCCATATTCTGCCCGTTTCTGTGAGCTGGGTCGAAAATCCACGTTCCTCTGTCTCTAGAGCAAGGAGGCGGGGGCAGACCAAGGACTCCTTTGTTCCCCTGGTGAGAGAAGGTGGCGAGATAGGGTGGACCCAATCCCAATCTCCCCCCGAAACCCGCGGTGCGTGAACCAATCGGAGTCCGGAGGAAACTCCTTTGAACTTTCAGGCTGAGGGGCCTTGGATGCTCTCATCACGCACCTCCACGTCTAGGACCCGGTGGGTTCAATCAGCCTGGTCAGCGCCCGCCGGGGGTCATAACGTCTCACCCTCACCGTACCAACGTTTCAAAGGGTGCCTCGTGTGTGGAGCGCTGGTTGTCCTCTTAAGTGCCACACGCCGCCTCACGCTCCTCCTCCTCCTCCTCCTCCTATCAGGTGGTTAATGAGCGCTGCTCCTCGGAGGACAGCCCTCCATTGTCACTGTGTAAATGCTGTAATTGCAACAAGAGAGTGTCTTAATGAAGAGTGTGTTCCAAACTCCTCCCCTCCCCTCCCTTCCCGTCTCCCCGATCTCTCCCTCTCTCTCACCCTCTCCCTCTCTCTCTCTCTCCTCCTCATCTCTCTCTCACTCATCTCTTTCTCTCTCTCTCCCTCTCTCTCTCCTCCTCATCTCTCTCTCACTCATCTCTCTCCCCCATCTCTCTCTCCATCTCTCTCTCCCCCTCATCTCTCGCCTCCATCTCTCTCCTCCTCACCTCACTCTCGACCCCTTTCTTTCTGTCCTCCTCTCTCTCTCTCCCCCTCCTCTCTCTCTCCCCTCCTCTCTCTCTCTCCCCCTCCTCTCTCTCTCCCCATCTCGCTTTCCTCCTCCTCACCTCACTCTCCCCCATCTCTCTTTCCTCCTCCTCACCTCACTCCCCCATCTCTCTTTCCTCCTCCTTACCTCACTCTCGACCCCTTTCTCTCTGCTCTACCTCTCTCCCAACCTTCCCTCTGTCATCCTCACTCACTCTCTCTCTCTCTCTCTCCCTCCCCCCCCCCCCCCCCCCCCCCTTCCTCCTGTTTGCCGTGGCGGTGGCTGATGCAAGGCGCTCGGCGTCGGGGACCCTGTTGTGTTCACTAGCAGCGTTTTGTAATTAAGCCGCTCCTTTAAAGCCCAGGCATAAATACAAACTAAACAGGGGCCTCCAGTGCCCTTCACCCCCGTACCTCCAAGAACAGGAGTAATATGCTGAGCTAATGAGGGGGGGGGGGGGGGGGGTGGAGGGAGAGGGAGAGGGAGAGAGAGAGAGAGAGAGAGAGAGAGAGAGAGAGAGCGCTAACACTGTGTCCTGAAGCTCTGCAGTGGTGTGGAAGATGACGCAAAGAGAGAGAGAGCGAGCTCTGCTCACCTGGAAGCTGGATGGAGAACAGTGCTCTAGTGATATCAGTAGGATTTTCGGATAAAGTATTATTTTTTTTATTAAGTATTATCTTTCGCCCAGCCGTTCAATCAAAATGGTACCGTAGATGGATCCCACAATGTTAGCCTTTTAGGGGGGGGGGGGGGGGGGGGGGGGGGGGTAAGACTCCAGAATGCCCCCCCTATCTCTGTTTAAAGGACACTGAATCAGAGCTGTGTGGCTGTTGTTTAAACAGCATGGGAACGGTGTGTATGAGTGTTACTGTCTAGCGAGAGACGCTTGTGGCAGCATTTTGTATAGCTCTCCTCTCTTCCTCCTCTCCTCTCTTCCTCCTCTTCCTCTCTCTTCTCTCTTCCTCTCTCCTCCCTCTCTACTTTCCTCATCTCCACTTCTCTATTCCTCCTTCCTCCTCTCCTCTTTTCCTCCTCCTCCTCTCTCTTGTCTGCCTCTCGTTCCACAGGGAAACAATCAGAAAAATAAACTACTAGTTTATGTGGGTAGTCTGGTTGTGTGGTTGTGGTAGTCTGGTTGTGTGGTAGTGTGGTTGTGGTAGTCTGGTTGTGTGGTAGTGTGGTTAGTGTGGCTGTGTGGTAGTCTGGTTGTGTGGTTGTGGTAGTCTGGTTGTGTGGTAGTGTGGTTGTGGTAGTCTGGTTGTGTGGTAGTGTGGTTGTGGTAGTCTGGTTGTGTAGTAGTGTGGTTAGTGTGGCTGTGTGGTAGTGTGGTTGTGTGGTAGTCTGGTTGTGTGGTAGTCTGGTAGTGTGTTAGTGTGGTAGTCTGGTTGTGTGTTAGTGTGGTTGTGTGTGTGTTAGTGTGGTTGTGTGTTAATGTGGTAGTCTGGTTGTGTTGTTGTGTGTTAGTGTGGTAGTCTGGTTGTGTGGTAGTCTGGTTGTGTGTTAGTGTGGTAGTCTGGTTGTGTGGTTGTGTTAGTGGTAGTCTGGTTGTGTGTTAGCGTGGTAGTCTGGTTGTGTGTTAGCGTGGTAGTCTGGTTGTGTGTTAGCGTGGTAGTCTGGTTGTGTGTTAGCGTGGTAGTCTGGTTGTGTGGTTGTGTTAGCGTGGTAGTCCGGTTGTGTGGTTGTGTTAGCGTGGTAGTCTGGTTGTGTTAGCGTGGTAGTCTGGTTGTGTTGCTGTGGTAGCGTGGTAGTCTGGTTGTGTTAGCGTGGTAGTCTGGTTGTGTGGTTGTGTTAGCGTGGTAGTCTGGTTGTGTGGTTGTGTTAGCGTGGTAGTCTGGTTGTGTTAGCGTGGTAGTCTGGTTGTGTTAGCGTGGTAGTCTGGTTGTGTTAGCGTGGTAGTCTGGTTGTGTTAGCGTGGTAGTCTGGTTGTGTTGCTGTGGTAGCGTGGTAGTCTGGTTGTGTTAGCGTGGTAGTCTGGTTGTGTGGTTGTGTTAGCGTGGTAGTCTGGTTGTGTGGTTGTGTTAGCGTGGTAGTCTGGTTGTGTGGTTGTGTTAGCGTGGTAGTCTGGTTGTGTGGTTGTGTTAGCGTGGTAGTCTGGTTGTGTGGTTGTGTTAGCGTGGTAGTCTGGTTGTGTGGTTGTGTTAGCGTGGTAGTCTGGTTGTGTGGTTGTGTTAGCGTGGTAGTGGGGCGGGCCATACTTTTTTTTTTTTGGAAAATCAATCGAGTGGGGTGTCTAAAATACGTGTTTTTTTGTGGGGAATTCAAATATGGGATTATTTTTACAATCGGATAACTCCTACCTACATTGTTTTGGATTTCAAAATGGCCGATTTGACCATTTTTCACCCCTTGGCCATACATGGATGCCAACATGAATCTTAAGGAAATCCTAACATGCAAGGTGTCTAAATGATGTGTTTCTTAATGGGGAATTCAAATATGAGTTCATTTTTGGGATAGGATACCTCTAACCTACATCATTTTGGATTTCAAAATGGCCGATTTTACCATTTTTCACCCCTTGGCCATACATGGATGATAACATGAATCTGAAGGAATTCCTAACATGCAATATGTCTAAATGATGTGTTTCTTAATGGGGAATTCAAATATGAGGTCATTTTTGGGATAGGATAAATATAACCTGCATAATCTTGGATTTCAAAATGGCTGATTTTACCATTTGAACCCATTGGTATTGTATTACAAAATTGCAAAGATAAAAAATATATGGGAAATCATTTATAATGACAAAGCCATCAAATTTATTAACAAGTGAACTGTATATAACTGGATACAACTCCAAAGATCAATAATAATAATACTAACAATAATAAATTGTATTTGTAATGCACACAAACACCTAAGTGCTAAATCTCGATTTCCTGACTTCTTGAACTTTGCCAGGTTCCAATATCTTGATTGGACTCATTCTTGGATGGCAAGATCTCCTACTGTACTGCTTTAGCCACCAACCTACAAACACAAACTTAAAGTCAACGTCAGCCATAAATAGGTGAGCTCTTTCCAGAACTACTCAGCAGAAACCTCTGTAACCATTTTAACAAACGTCTCAATGTAGCCTATTGAGAAAATCCATGGGGCTCCATCAATCATCTATCTTCTTAAATTTGATCAGGTTGCACAAGTCCTGCTTGGATTCATTCTTGGACATCAGCCTCCTGCTGGTCTCCTGAGCCCTGATCCCTCCATCCCTTTTTTCTTATGAAAAGTACTTAGCAGAGGCCTCAGTCACCATTTTAACAACCCTCTCGATGCTTTGTGTGTGGCAAGGCCAGTCGAGAACCTCCATGGGGGTGTTGATGAAGTTCTTCACCTCGGAGGTGCTTAGGGAGCAGGTGAGAGGTGGCTCTGACACATCTTCTGACCAGCTGATTAAGCCACCAATGCTGGAAGCGTCACTATTGATGTGAGGTGTTCTTCTGATCCTGACACAGGAGTCTCCCAGCTGAGTGTCTGGATCCCCCTCTCCCCTGATGGCCAGGATTCTCTCCACCCCCTCAATTCTCTCTTTTTGATCCTCAGAGCACAGCAGTGTTTGGAGGATGGCTTCACTGTGGGCATACCAAGCAGATCTTCTCACAGTTGGCATCACAACATCCAGCACCTCCTTCCTCTGAGACTTGAGGCAGTCCAGCTGAAACAGGATGTGCCTAGGCCCTTCGATCCAGGAGTGCTTGACCTTCATGTTGAACCAACATGGATAATACACTCCAATGATGAATTCCACAATGCATTGTAGATTATTCAGGTTCTTTCTTTTAAGTTGATGCTTTGACACCCAGAGCCTGAGGAGTCTGTTTGCTGTGGTGAGCCAGCGGCTGTGGTTTACCGGTCCAATCTCCAGCAGAGCCAGCCTTGCAGAAAGCACTCCATCCCTGATTGCACAGACCAGCTTATAGCCATAGTGTTGATCAGTTGAGAGATCTTGAATGATCTTCTCAGGCAGCTTGATCAGCGGAGGGCCAAGAAAGATCCTGGTGAAGTTAGGATTAATCTCCAAGTCTGTAACAGAATCAAGGAGCTGTCCTATTGGCCCAGACAATTTGTTGTCTGACAGAGTAGCCCCATCAACTTCAACAATGAGACGGCGCAGTGGAAGTTCACCAGTGTGCAGGTTGCACACCAACCAGACCAGCTTTCTCCCCAGGTGCAGCTCCAGCTTCCGCATTACACCTGCCTTCACTCCAGTGTTGACATTGGTCGAGTCTCCTCCAATGGCCCACAAGGTCTTATCAGAACCTCTCTCTTTCAGCCAGGCAAACAGGACCTTAGCAATCTTCTCTGCATGGGACTCCTCTTTAGTTGCTTTCTCTGGTGTAAAGTGGAACAGATAGTTGCTGCCAGGCTCACTAGCAACACTATAGTGTTCTTCCTTGATCTTTGCAGGAAAAGATTGGTCACTGCCCTCAGCTTCCATCATCACATTGGTCATGTCAATCCGCCCATCAAAGAGGATACAGGAGATCCCCCCCTCTTCCCTGCACTTCTCCTCAAACTCTTCCCCCAGCTCTTGCATCAACTTTTCTTGTGCTCTCTTAACCTTGTTCTTATCAATCACTTTACTTGTGTCATCTTCTAAGATGAGTCCTGCATCAATCAGAGCTGCAGTTGCTATAGCTGCAGTTGGCCTTAGACCTATGCCATACCTTACACTAGCAAGGGCGATGTTTGGAATCTCATCATAATTTTTCCGTAGCTTTGCTGAAGCTGCAGGGTCAGTTTCAGGAATGAGCTCAACTTCAGGGACTGTAAGGAAGCTCTCAAAATCCTTCCTGGCAACCTTGTCTGCTGCTGCAAAGCTTTCTTCTTTGCCCCTTCTCCTTTTCTCTGCCTTCTTTTCCATCCCCTGCCTTTCCAATGTTTTCACCTGTCTCTTGTGCTCAGGCAGATCAGCTCCAGCCATTTGGTGTGGTCCTTTACTTCCAACCTTTTCCCTCTGTCCCTTGATGTAGGCAATATCTTTCACAGGAATCTTTTTGTCTTTGCTGCAGCAACAGTTAATGTTCAGATTCATGTTGGCATCCATGTATGGCCAAGGGGTGAAAAATGGTAAAATCGGCCATTTTGAAATCCAAAATTATGCAGGTTAGAGTTATCCTATCCCAAAAATGACCTCATATTTGAATTCCCCATTAAGAAACACATCATTTAGACACCTTGCATGTTAGGATTTCCTTCAGATTCATGTTGGCATCCATGTATGGCCAAGGGGTGAAAAATGGTAAAATCGGCCATTTTGAAATCCAAAATTATGTAGGTTAGAGTTATTCTATCCCAAAAATGAACTCATATTTGAATTCCCCATTAAGAAACACATCATTTAGACACCTTGCATGTTATGATTTCCTTCAGATTCATGTTGGCATCCATGTATGGCCAAGGGGTGAAAAATGGTCAAATCGGCCATTTTGAAATCCAAAACAATGTAGGTAGGAGTTATCCGATTAGAAAAATAATCCCATATTTGAATTCCCCACAAAAAAACACGTATTTTAGACACCCCACTCGATTGATTTTCCAAAAAAAAAAAAGTATGGCCCGCCCTAGCGTGGTAGTCTGGTTGTGTGGTTGTGTTAGCGTGGTAGTCTGGTTGTGTGGTTGTGTTAGCGTGGTAGTCTGGTTGTGTGGTTGTGTTAGTGTGGTTGTGTTGTTGTGGTAGTCTGGTTGTGTGGTTGTGTGCTCTGGTGACCAGCAGAGAGAAATAATTCCTCTCCTCATCTGTTCCCACTCCTCATCTCACTCCCCACTCTCCATAGTCTCTCCTCTACGTCTCCTCCTCCCCCCCCCCCCTCTCCCATTCCTGCACGTATCTGCTCTCTTTTTCTTCTCTTTAATTTGGCTCCTCACTCTCTCTCCCTCTCTCCTTCACTCTCTCTCACCCACCCCACCTCTCCTCTCTCCTCTCATCCTCTCATCCTCTCTCCTCTGTTTTTTATTTTATTATTTGTGTGAGCGGGGCCCTGAGCACACTCTAATCTCCCGGTTCCACATTAGTGCCTCGCCTGCAGCACCTTCATTAGTTGTTCACCCGTGGTTTGGCTGATTGTGAGTGTGTATGTGTGTGTACATGCAAGCGTGTGTGTGACAGTCTATCACTCACTGTGTGTGTGTGTGTGACTGTGCATACACATGAGCGTGTGTGCACCCTTGTCCCGCCTGCGCGGAGTGCGCGCGCGCGTGTGTGTGTGTAAATGCACACTTGCGTGCACCGTACACCCATGTGAGAATGTATGTGTGCGAGTGAATTATGTGTGTGTATTGCATGTTAGATTACTCGGCGCGCTCTGCTCGGCGCGCTGCTGCCACCTGGTGGTCGTCGGAATCACTGCCCCTCTCGCCCACCGCCTTGAGCCAAAGTCACATAGGACACTAGCACACAGCTCAGCCCGTGAGGACATCATCTCAGCCTCCGTACCACAGACACAGGCCCACACACCACCGTCGGCTCCGAATGAAAACACCATTCATAGACGTCCTTCCTATACATAACACCATAATGCAGAGTTTAATTCAAAAGAGCTGCATATCCAATATGGACCAAGCATGGTAATATTCATGTTCATTACACAACATTTCCCAAGTACAGTACAAATGACATCCTCTAAATATGAATATTTCGTGAATTATATATATATGGATATTTTTTAATTAGATGTTTTAAAAACAACCAACCGCTTTGATATTAGACAACAAGCTTCACTTTCATGTCAGTGATAATTTAATTCTGGAATAAATACATGTATATTCATCTAGCTTTTTATCACTTGTGTCTTATGTTCAGTGGAGCATCTCCTCTACTAGTCTATTCTCTCTTCTCCTCTACTAGTCTATTCTCTCCTCTACTAGTCTATTCTCTCTTCTCTTCTACTAGTCTATTCTCTCTCCTCTGCTAGTCTATTCTCTCTCCTCTACTAGTCTATTCTCTCCTCTCCTCTACTAGTCTATTCTCTCCTCTCCTCTACTAGTCTATTCTCTCTCCTCTACTAGTCTATTCTCTCCTCTCCTCTACTAGTCTATTCTCTCTCCTCTACTAGTCTATTCTCTTCTCTCCT
>NC_140177.1:25025146-25057646 GCF_963971535.1 Notolepis coatsorum | reverse complement strand
ACAATGACCACCAACACTGAGCTACCATGTTGTGCCTAAACAATGACCACCAACACTGAGCTACCATGTTGTACCTAAACAATGACCACCAACACTGAGCTACCATGTTGTACCTAAACAATGACCACCAACACTGAGCTACCATGTTGTACCTAAACAATGACCACCAACACTGCTGCATGGCAGTAATAAGATAAGATAAGATATTCCTTTATTGATCCCCTTGGGGAAATTCGGGCGTCATAGCAGGAGGGGGGAGGGGAGGTACAGATATGGGCAGGGTAATAGTAGAAAGACATAAATATAGGCAATAAGATTAGATCTGAATATGAAAATATGAGAAAAAATAAACAGTGTAAACAATATAATTAACTCTGAATATAAAAAAATTGAAAAATAAACAGTGTAAACAATATAATTAACTCTGAATATAATATTTTTTTTGAAAAATAAACCGTGTAAACGATATAATTAGCTAAAAGTAAAATACAGTGTAAACAAACATACAGGGTCTGTATGCGGTTATATTATACGCTACAATAAATATAGATAATAATTCATTCATAATAATGAATTTCATTTATATAGCTCTTTTCTAGACACTCAAATCACTTTACATTGTACAGCGCTTCACCACCACTGGTAAGTCAAGTCAAGTCAAGTCAAGAGTTTTATTTGTCACGGCATACAAGTATACAATGAAATGCGGGTGGTCTTGCCCACAACGATGTGCAATACAGTGGTACAACATATAATAGAATCCAATAAAAACAACATTGTGCAATAAACAGATAACAGGTAACATGTACAGGTAGCACCCAACCTTGGGCTACGCAGGCTCAATGGCTGCCATACACTGGCACCAGGAACACAATGGCTGAACGGCTCAGGAGACAGGGATTGATATCTGCCAATTAACCCTTTGCCACACGACAGAAGGTTAACCCTTTACTATCACACAACCGACGGTCGTTTGTAGAGCTAAATCTATATTTTATATTATAGCTATGTATCCATTGTCATTGTCAATTGACAGTATGAACCTTCCGTTCAATATGCCATAAAGAAAGAATTTTTTCATCAATACGTTCCCGTTTTATACCGTAATGAATATGAGCGTTATATGGGAATGATCTGGGATCATTCCTGCAAGGCTAGTTATAAGGCGCTAAGCTAATAACGTTAAATCGATTGGCGTTTCGGTCCTACACAAGCTAGAGTTAAAAATCAAAATGCATATGATCGGTATCATGTTCCACCATGAATGCATGAGGGGGGGGGAGGGGGGGGAGTCGTTTCTGATTATTGATTACCAATAACAGCATTCGTTATTACAACAACATACGCTGATCAGGGGGATGGCTATGAGAACAAGGCCCGATCAGGCTGAAATTGACGTCAAATCGCTCTTACCTGTGGCCGGTTGGATTCCAAAAAAAAATTCCCAGTGATCGCCATCTGGTAGATCGATATGTCCATTGGCTGATGCTATATTCCTTTACTGCTTACTGAATTCGGCGTCGCAAAAAGTATTCCAGGCGATCGGGTGAAGCCCTCGCTTCAGGCTAACAGAAAAGTCTGCCCGTAGCGGAAAAAAAGTGACACCAGGTCTCCAACAAGGATTACTGCATTCTCAAAACAGCGCCACTACCTGGATCTGGCCGGTACTGCACTTTCCGAGTCCCAATATGCCTTTTCCAGCCAAAATATAGCTCTGTGACAGTGAATAGGATATTAAAATCGAATAAAAGAAAAAACGAGTTAAACACGTGTATATATAGAGGCTGCGGTCTCGACTCCTGGAGTCAGCATTGCCTTGGCTTGGGCTGATCGCTATACTAACTCGTTTGGTATGGGTTAGAGGGAGGGAAGCCGTGGGTGGGAAACTGGCGTTGTGGACAGCGACGCCTACAGGTCAGGTCTGGGTGCTTGCTCAGCGGAGGCAGGACTTGAGGAAGGCAGCGTGACCTCCCACGCGTTACACTTCACCAATGAGAGCCACTGGCTGTCGCTGCACGTGTCGGAGGAAGCGTGCGGATACTTCAGGGTTCTCTTGTACCGACCAGTAGGAGAACATGCGCACATCAACCAGGTAGGGGAGGGGGGGGAATTGGCACAACGACTAAATTGGGACGGGGAGAAAACAGAGAAAAATCGGAGAAAGAGAGATACAAACAAAAAAAACATGTATATATATACGTGGTTGGCCGTCAAGCGTCGCCTCCCAATCACGTATATATACATGGTTGGCCGCAAAACGGTTAACAGGGGCATTGTTACTGACAAGTCCAGAGGAGTGCCCCCTGCTGGACAACAACACCACTTTCCGACAGCAGCCTTGACCAGGGCTCGAACCGATCATGAGTCCGGAGCTCTACTCGTGTTGCCACGCTGCCGATAAAAGATCTTGTGTGTTATCTGGTCGTCGTGGGGCAACAGACCCTTCTCACAGCTGTGGGTAAAACACAGCTGCAACTAATAACACATTGGTTTTCGTTCTATTTGGGAGAACCGGTACCAGAGTCCTGGTGCTGTGTATGTTGGCCCACTGGCACGGCTCACTGGCACACTTAGTTGTAACCGAGCCGTTGTTATTAATGTTATTGGTTCCAGCTGTGTTTCCCCTGCCGCTCGTCAGAACGTCTGCGGGGGCTTTCCTTGCCAATCGAACCACCCGGCATCGCAACCCCCAGCCTCTCGGAGACATCCGTGCCTGCGTGCGTGCGTGCGTCCGTGCGTGTGGGGCTAGCTCTCTATGAAATACATGAAAAAGCAATGCCTCCAGCCCCCGAGGGCCAGGGCTGGTTCTCCCTGTGATGCAGTGGTTTCAATGCTCTATAAATAGGCCTCCCTGTCACCAAAGCACATAGCAGCAACATCACTCTAATCCTTCACACACACACACACACACACACACACACACACACACACACACACACACACACACACACACACACACACACACACACACACACACACACACACACACACACACACGCACGCACACACAGGGTACGATTTATGAAAAAAATATTGTAAACGGGGGGATGTGACTATGTTTAATAAAATGTATTAATAAATGGAAATGTTCTTTTTAATGTAGGCCATAAAGAATTATATATAGTTATAACCATATAAAATGCACACATCTCGTACAATCCAACAGAAAGTTGTTTTCTGTTCACTTTATTTCTTTATTTCTTCTAAACCCTTGAGCCCTCGCAAAGAGATTGAATGAACATTATTCCTCAACAGACAACGTTCAAACGGATGCTTCCCGAAATATAATGCGATGCTTTGCTGCCCCCTTTTACTCCTGTGGGGTTGTGACCGAATGAAGGACGGCATGACGATTCTGCAGCACAGTAAAGTAATACTGAGTACAATATGTAAGAGGAAAGGTCTACATAACGTGTAAAGTGTTTTAACTAAATATAAGCATTTAGATGAATTAACTAATTTCTTAAAAGCACAGTAGCCTAAGTAGGTCAAATAGGCCTTTTGAGGAATTTATATTTCTTGCTAGACCGCACTGCTCAGAGCGGTCTGACGAAGAGGATGTTTATAAAACTCGGGGCATGTCGGAGAGAAATTCGCTTTGACTTGAATCTCCTCACAAGACCCGCGCTGCGTTCACGCTCTGCTGCACCTGCAGCCGTACTGCATTCAGAGGCCAGAGAAACTGGAAGTGCTGGACTGTAGTTACTCAAACCACAACAACCCAGATCACAGTGTAGCTTCCTGGAGAAAGGAGGCGCTAGCAAGCAGGGAGACTCTGGTGTGTAGCTGCTGACGATTTAGAGAAATACATGTATTTAATTCAATGCAAGAATGAATGATGTTGTTATAAACTACCAGAAGAATGAATGATGTTGTTATAAACTACCAGAAGAATGAATGATAGTCTGTTATAAACTACCAGAAGAATGAATGATGTTGTTATAAACTACCAGAAGAATGAATGATAGTCTGTTATAAACTACCAGAAGAATGAATGATAGTCTAAGCGCTCGTCACCAACACAAGAGACACCGGTATTGAATCCGGCTGTCAGCGCTGCCTCCGGCTTGGCCGGCCGTCATACTGGCTCAATTGGCAGAGTCAGCGGGAGGGAAGCCGGTGGGGTGGTATTCTGGTCGTTGTAAACAGCGACTCCTACAGGTCGGTCAGGGCGCCTGCACAGCAAAGAAGGGATATGTTGAAGGTAGTGTGACCTCCCACGCGTTACACCTCACCAATGAGAGTCCGCACTGGCAGGTGAAAAGAGGTTGCTGGCTGACTCCGCATGTATCGGAGGAAGCATCTGATAGACTTCAGGACTCCCTAGACCGACCAGTGGGGGGCACATGCGAGCAACGGCCAGGAAGGGGAGGGGGGAATTGGCATAACGACGAAATTGGGATGGGAGAAAATCTGAGAAAAAGTGGATACATATTTTTTTTTAATACCAGAAGAATGAATGATAGTCTGTTATAAACTACCAGAAGAATGAATGACAGTCTGTTATAAACTACCAGAAGAATGAATGATAGTCTGTTATAAACTACCAGAAGAATGAATGATAGTCTGTTATAAACTACCAGAAGAATGAATGACAGTCTGTTATAAACTACCAGAAGAATGAATGATAGTCTGTTATAAACTACCAGAAGAATGAATGATAGTCTGTTATAAACTACCAGAAGAATGAATGACAGTCTGTTATAAACTACCAGAAGAATGCTCTCTTATTGATCTCAAGGGGGGATAAATGATATACCCTACTGGTGATATAAATGAATGACCAGAGGTAGAGATGTGAAAAACATAGGTAGGGACCCCCCCCCCCCCCCCCCCACTGGTAAATCGCACCATTATATCTCATCACATGTCTGCTAAGCCCCACTTGAAGAATGTATGACTGGGATCAAGGGCAGGTGTCTGTGTGTCTGTTTCCATGCATATTGTATGTGCCCCCCTTGTGGAGCCTGACCTCTTTCCTCCACACGCTCTGCCTCCTCAATCCACCCAGTGTAACACATGCTTCTCTGTGTGTCCTCCCCTCCTCAAACCACCCAGTGTAACACATGCTTCTCTGTGTGTCCTCCCCTCTTCAAACCACCCAGTGTAACACATGCTTCTCTGTGTCCTCCCCTCCTCAATCCACCCAGTGTAACACATGCTTCTCTGTGTCCTCCCCTCCTCAATCCACCCAGTGTAACACATGCTTCTCTGTGTGTCCTCCCCTCCTCAATCCACCCAGTGTAACACATGCTTCTCTGTGTGTCCTCCCCTCCTCAATCCACCCAGTGTAACACATGCTTCTCTGTGTGTCCTCCCCTCCTCAATCCACCCAGTGTAACACATGCTTCTCTGTGTCCTCCCCTCCTCAATCCACCCAGTGTAACACATGCTTCTCTGTGTCCTCCCCTCCTCAATCCACCCAGTGTAACACATGCTTCTCTGTGTCCTCCCCTCCTCAATCCACCCAGTGTAACACATGCGTCTCTGTGTCCTCCCCTCCTCAATCCACCCAGTGTAACACATGCTTCTCTGTGTCCTCCCCTCTCTCAGGATGGCCAGTCCAGAACAATCCGCCAATTCCAGTTCACCGACTGGCCGGAACAAGGAGTGCCAAAAACTGGGGAGGGCTTCATCGATTTCATTGGCCAAGTGCACAAAACCAAGGAACAGTTTGGCCAGGACGGACCAATCACTGTACACTGCAGGTAAGAGACGTGGGGGAGCGTTTTAGGGTTTCTCTGCTTACCGTCTCGGAGCACTTCAGATTCTCCATTACATTCAGACCATGTGACATCGATGTTCTTTCAATTCCAATGTGTTCTTTGATTAGACGTGGCCGCGCTCTGTGGCCATATCTGCACTGCTTCACAAGGGCTATCGATTACAAGAGTATCACCGTTCAGTTCTTTAGTTCCAACGTGGCCACGCGACGCTTGGTGTTTGTGTACACCGTGTGAATGTGTGAGACTCAGCGGGTTCTTCTTCGCCTCCTTCCTCACAGCGCTGGGGTGGGCAGGACCGGCGTCTTCATCACCCTCAGCATCGTGCTGGAGAGGATGAGGTACGAGGGCGTGGTGGACCTCTTCCAGACCGTCAAGACGCTTCGCACCCAGCGGCCTGCCATGGTGCAGACAGAGGTAAGATGAGATATTCCTTTATTGATGCCCTTGGGGAAATTCAGGCATGGGGGGGGGTACAGGTATGGGCAGGGTAATAGTATAAGACATAATACAGGCAATAAAATTATAGTACAGTAGAAATGTAAAAAATAGGCAGTGTAAGCAATATAATTAGCTCTGAATATACGCATGAGCAAGTAGGCAGTGTGATCAAAGGTGCAAATGAGGGTCTGTATATCAGTCATATTATACATTACATAGACTAAAAACACTCTTATACAATATCTGAATAATAACCTTCTTACTGTCTTTTTACTATTATGTACCTTACTACTATGCTACTATACTTATACTACTACCTATTATGCTAATATTTCTATACTACTATGCTCTGAGTGTAACACTCTAGCTGCCAGAGTTGTACCCTTCCTGGTGACTTGTTGTTCACAATTTGTAAGTCGCTTTGGATAAAAGCGTCAGCTAAATGACTAAATGTAAATACGATGCGTCTGTGCTCCGCGTCTGCAGCCAGATCTCACTTGAAATACACAAATAAAGTACTTATCAACCACAGCAAAAAAGGTACATAGTGTACATTGTGTTATAGCCATACATAATATATTCACGTCTTGTATACGTACTATTATTTATTGAATATAACTTTATTGTCCACCAAGGTGGAAAATTGTCTTTGGCTCACCGAACAGGAAAATCAACACAAATAGCCAGAAGGCAACTAGCACGACATAAAACACAAACAGACATAGACAGGGTTACACATTAGAAACACATAAAACACAAACGGGCATAGACAGGGTTACACATGAGAAACACATACAAAAAACAGTTAATGTCTGTGGCTTCCGTATTATTGGTCACTTTGCAGAATTAAGGATGCTAATGGAACTTGGAATGAAGGACTTCTTGAGTCCTAGTTGCCAGGGTGACTCTATAGCGCCTCCCAGAGCTCAAGAGCTCAAACTGGCTGAATAAAGGATGGCAGCTGTCTGCCAAGATACTCCTCGCCTTCTTCCTTGTTCTTTCTGTGAGGAGTACAGTCGAGGGCTTTTGGGGTTTGCCCACTATATTGCTGGCCATTGACACAATGCAAGAGAGTTTATTCTTAAGTTTGCCGTTCAGGTGACTGAACCTAACAGGAAAATGAAAAGTTAAAACACTCTCAATAAGGGTTTTGTACACCAGCTCTAAAATCGGCTGACTGCTGATTTACGTTTCATATCGGCGAAAGTCCAACAAAAAACAACGCAAAACAGCACGATCGAGCTAACGATGCTTGTGGTGGAGGGAGATTGTGCTCACCACTAGACCAAGACACCCACCCTGTTACAAACCTGCCCGATCTCGCTTAAAATGCGTAAATAAAGTTATCAACCACAGGAAAAAGGGTGGGTGGCTTGGTCTAGTGGTGCTCTCGCCCTCCACCACAAGCACTTTTAGTTTGGCTCCCGGTCTCGCTGTTTTGCGTTGTTTTTATCTTTTTTACGAAATGTAAATATATTACGTATAGCTATAACACATCGTACATTATGTAACTTTTTTCCTGTGCCTTATTTACATTTTCTTTGCGTCAGAGGACCGCGTCGACTCCTCCCACGTTATGACTGGGAAGGACTTCAATTCGAAGACAGCGGTTTTCGATTAAAATGATAAATGATAACAAAAATGACAGGTGGAAATTGTTCCCGTGATTAATTGCAAAACACAGGACTCACACGCCTCTCTATATGTTATGTTTATGTTATATATGTTATTCTTCCTCGATCGCTGTGAACGCATGCGTCAGCGAGCGGATGACTCACTCTATTGTATATTCCGAGACGCACACACTGCGGTGATCAGAAACAGTCTGAGTCAAGCAGACAGCGCTCTGGCTGCTGTGTTTACATAATTTTAGTCCCGACTTGGACGTGGTATTGAAGTGAATCGCTGTTTCCGCAGCCATGCCGACCTATTGAGTCAGTCACCCGGCATCGCATACGTGTGATTGAAGTCGGTCGTGAATGCCGCTTGACCTTGATGTATAGGAGTGAACGTGTGATGTGTTTATGCTCCTGTTTATGCTTCGTCATGGAGACCATGTAGATTAGATTAGATTAAAATGTATTGTCACCATGCAGCACAAGTACAGTACAACGAAAATAGGTTTGGCATCTAACCAGAGTGCAAATGTAACAGTAAAGTGCAATAATAATATACAGTGTACAGGTGATTAAACTGGGTATAGAATATATAAATTAGCACTACTGAGTAATAGTGCTAATCAGATGTATGTACAGAGTTGTAGTATTAATATGTACAGTGATACGGGTAATAGTTAGCAGCGTAACTAAGGGATATGTACAGATATGTAAATAGGATTATATGCATGTATGTACAGACAGATGTGGACAGATATATATATATGGTAAGAATGTATATACAGTATGTGTGTGTGTATATATATATATGGTATATACAGCATTATTGTACTGAACATCTGCAGGTTTGTGTTTATGTATTATAATCAATCACTCATAATAGCTAAGCATCGTGTGATTTCATAGAGAAGGTATAGACATAGAGACACATTCATTTAAAATGAGACTTTCACAGAGAGCAGTACAGACGGATGTAGATATATCTATATATATTTAATTTAATTTAATTAAAATGTATTCGTACATGGAATTGTTAGTCCAACAGTACATATAGTTCACTTAATATGCTCCACTAAATTCCATGGCCGAAAGGAACAGGAAGAAGACAATTCTTATTGTACCTGCCCCTTTTTCCGATCAAAGCTTAATCTTATGACCTTTTCTATTGGGAATAAAAGATTCCACATACAGTACACTGATAGACTAAGTGCAATGTTTACCAAACCAAACAAAATGTACATACTTATTTAGCAGAAATGGAAACATCAACACAATTAAATTAACATAAATAAATACATTTTGTGTATCTATCAGTTAAATGGCATATTTAGGTTAATTCCTTTATACACACACACACACACACACATTTATCTATGTATTTATATAATGTATTTATATAAATACTTCTATATACTATACTATATAATTGTATTATTTTTATTTTATTATAATATAACTAAATCATACTATTTATACTACTATATTATATTGGTATACAGTATTATACAATATTTTAATATATTTAATATTATTATTATTATTATAATTTTATTATTATTATTATTATTATTATTATTATTATTATTATTATTATTATTATTATTATTATTATTATTATTATTATGTTAAGCTGCTATATACTATTACTATACTCCTACTAGCCTATACTGTAATGCTATGCTATATTATCCTGTTATGCTAAACTGCAATAGTATACTAAACTGTGCTATACGGTCTATTTATCTTTTCTTTGTACAACCTTTTGACGTGAAATATATTAGTAGAACACTTTACATCATTCTGCAAAGAGTTCCATAGTTTGATACCTATAACTATACGGTACACACTAGCAGTAACTAGGGGTGGGAATCGCCAGAGACCTCACGATACGATACTATCGTGATACTTGTGTCACGATACGATAGTATCGCGATATTTAGCAATATTGTTTTACATTTTTTTATTAAATGTATTATCTTTTTCAACTGCAAAGTAAAACTTTGTCAACATGTTTTATCTAATAAAATAAAGTTCAGTCTGTTCATCTCACTTCAATAATTTTTATTGCAGAACATGGTATTTTCTCAAGCAGACAGATGTAAACACTGTAATCTGTGTTGCATGTACCTGACAAACTGAACTGTTTGTATTACAGTCATATTCCAACTTAACTGAATGCACATGTGTGTGTGTGTGGACTACTGTACTATTACAGGTATTGAAATGAACAATGCAACTTCCTTATACAATTTTTTAAAATGTTTATGAATAATTAAATATCGATACTTGGCGTCCCTGTATCGCCACGCAAAGTATCGCCATACTACTACGTATCGATTTTTTCCCCCACCCCTAGCAGTAACACTGTCTTCTTCTTCTTCTTCTTCTTCTCCAGGACCAGTACCAGCTGTGCTACCGAGCTGCGTTGGAGTACCTGGGCAGCTTTGACCACTATGCGACGTAACCACTCCCACCTGACCACGCAGCCTCCCTGGTCAGACCCTCTCAGGAGTGTGCCAAGTGTCCCATCTCAAGTCACCATCCACCCAAACCTGCCCCCCTTCACAGCTACCAGAGGGGGGAGGGGAAAGAGGGAGGCGCTAGTGGAACCTGGATGACAGGTTCAACCAATCACAGAGACCCGCCTCAGATTGACCACACAAGAGATTTTTGCTTTAAACTTACAAAAAAAAAAGAGAGAGAGCGCGACGGAAATGGTAACGATGACAATGACAACTCTAGCACGGAAGAGACTGCTCAGGCTTGACGGCCTACTTTTCTGTTCTTTCGACGCCAACGCCCCCCCCACCACCACCTACCCCTCCCCTCCCCTCTCGCGATTGAGGCGACTGGTAGCACTAAGAGATGATTCTCTTTTGGTTTCTTTTTTTATTTTATGGTCACTATTACGATATATCATTATGACAAATATTATTTAGCGCATCTTTTTCTTCTGTTGTTTTTAATAATCATTTTAACACCAGACATTTATTTTGTCTTAAGCGCCCCTCCGCTGTGGGCCGGCATAATTTTCCGAATTGGTACGTCTTTTTATTTTGTTTTTTTATTATTATTATTATTATTATTATTATTTTCTAGGTTACTTTAGCACAAGGGACATGTATTTTTAACACGTTCCTAGATACTAATACGGGAGAACCCACTGTTCTCTGCTGCTGTCAGTTTTCCTTTGTATCGTGATTTGATTGTGTTCTTTCTCATGTTTGTTTTGGTCTCATTCACTTCAATGGAGCAGGGTTCACTTTGCCTTTTTACTTTTTGCTGTTTCTCATAAAAACACCTTTTACCTTTTCTTTTCTTTTCATTTTTAAAGTGCAAACAAATAATTTTTCTGAGTATATACACCCGCTATTAGTTGTACCATGTAAACACAGTAGCTAGCCAAAAGTGAATCAACTAACGAGAGACTAAATCAAGAGGTGTACAGAACTGGAAAAAGCACATGATTTTTTGTTGTTGTTGTTTCGTCAACGGAAGCCTATGGCATTGAGGCCTTCATACTCCACACCGGAGAACGTATCTGAAGAAAACTGACTTTTATACTCGAACGGAGTCGAATAGAAACTCCTTTAATCTCTGAATATAGTTGCCCTTCAAGGCCCCCCCCCCCACCCCCACCCCACTCCTCGCTGCCCAATGGCCTGGTCAGTCTGCTGGGTCGAACCATTGAGACTGAAGGACCAGGGGTGGTTCACACGAGGAGTAGCAGCCACTAACACTGGCACCTGTACAGACTCAACCATTCCTAAACTCAGCCCTTTGGACTGAAACCTGCTATTATTTTATACAAAAATAGAACTATAAATATATATGTATATGTATATATATATATATATATATGTATATATATATATATAATTATGATTATATATATGTACAATTATACATAGATATATACGCAGCTTCAAAAGTATATTGATGGAGGGGAGCCACTCTGTTGACATACCAACACAGAGGAGCTTCAGAGAGCCTGCTGTCTTTTAGAGCATTAATGGAACACCGTTGTATCTACTGTCCTATCATAGTAACTTTGACAGCTGGTTGTCCGTCTGGATGAGGAAAACAGCACATACCCCCTGCCCCCCCCACACACACACACACATAAACACAACCCCGCCCCCCCCAACACACAACAATGTGGACGACCCCCCTCCCCATGCGCGCCAGCCATCGCACCACTCAAGCACATCTTTATCCACCGGGCGCAGGGGAACGTCCCAAAAAAAACTAACAAAAAAGGCCTAAAGGGGGACTTGAAACAAAAAGTTTGTTTTTACCTTGTGAATGCTTAGTGCTGTAGGGGTTGAACCTGTTGTACACACGTCTGTTTTCTATTTGTTGATAAAGAACTGGAATTTAAAAGATGTTGCTGAAGAGAAAAAAAAAACTCATCGATGTTAATAAAGTTGAATAATTGGGTTTTTGTACGAATCCTTGTTTTGTGATGTTTTCTTTTCTTTTTTTGCGATTTGGGGAAAATGTCAAGTTTCTTTTACGCACACTGTTAGACGGGTAATGAACTGTTCCCCTGTCGCTCTGCGGCGTAGCCTGTTAAGGGAGCGTGTGTATTTGGTTGTCTTGGTTGTGCGCTCTGAAGACTGCTCCTCTTTGATGTCTTGTAGACGGGTTGAGGAGCTCTCCTGCTCAGACAAGCCACACCAAGTCGTCAAGATGGTTGAGAAGGAAGTGTGCCCTGCAGCCCACCATGTCTTCTCTGTGTGTGTGTGTCTGTGGTCACAGCCCGATCTCACTTAAAATAACGTAAATAAAGTACAGTACACAGGAAAAAGGTACACAATGTATGTTATAAGTAATATATTTCCATATTGTATAAGTAATATTATTTACGTTTCCTTTTGTTTTCTTTGGACTTTGCCGATATGAAACGTAAAAATATATGAATTACGGCTATAACATAACGTGCATTATGTACCCTTTTTCCTGTGGTCGAAGTAGTGTATTTACGTTTTCTGATCCCTCATGTTGCATTGTTGTTCCTGGAACCATCCCCAGCCTCATCAGAACAGAGCCCTCTCTGTGACCTGCTCAGTTCCTCAACTCACTGCTGCAGACGCTTTCACTGGAATCCCGTTGCTAGGCAACAGTTCGGACCCAAGTGTATTCCCTTGTCAGTTATTACATTAGCAAACATTGCGACAGGGAAATGAACTCGGGCCCTTTTTAGAATGTTATTGTAACCCTTGGACACCGCCCGTGGGTTTGGCGACTCCATGTGAACAAATTGCTGGAGGGTTTTATTTTCTAGAGGCGGGTCGGCTATGTATAACCTCTGACCAAGCGAGTTTGTAAATACCGAAGAAAGATGAATCGTTGTTATGGGAGTCTGCCAATGTGTGTTAACTGTAACCAACACTTGTATTATTCTTGACTGATTATGATTATGGAAAGGAATGGATTCATTGTTATGGGGGGGGGGGAATACCGTAGTGGCTCTGGTGTTTATGAATGCACTTGGAAATGACAGATGAATTTTCTGTATTCTCCGTTTTTACATAATTTTCACATTATGTTGCCATAATAAGGAGTAGCTCACATGTTCAGTGTAACCTGAGTCTTGCTCCATTTGTAGCAGTAATCAAATGGTGGCTAATAAACATTGTCATAGTAAGTGTACAAAGTACACTTTAAAGTACACTTACTATGACAATGTTTATTAGACTCTGATTACTGCTACGAATGGAGCAAGACGCCCCGCCCCCGCCCTGCCCTGCGCCTGCCCTGCCCTGCGCCTGCCCTGCCCAGCGCCTGCCCTGCCCAGCGCCTGCCCCGCCCCTGCCCAGCGCCTGCCCTGCGCCTGCCCTGCGCCTGCCCTTCCACTTAGCAGCCGCTGTCTAGACAGGTGCGACCCATTAAACCACAGGGACGTCTCCGTTTAGAAAACGGTGCACCTGATCATTCGCGTTTCCAATTCTACTTCTATAGCTGTGACTGGTATCTAAAATAGCCACATGTATTTATATTATATTCACTTCATAAAAAATTTAATTGGTTTTGGTTTATCTCTGTTCCCGGAGACCGGGGCTGCTTTACCGGAGTCTCCCGGCCGCTCCCCGTGGGTTGGCGTCCCTCCTGGCAGCCCACCCACTATCCGCCTGCTAAATCACTGCCAGCAGGCGTCAACACAGACGGGCCTCGCTGGAGACTGGCTGCAGCCAAGGCAGGCTAGCAGCAGGAACCCACATTGTGGTGTGTGTGATTGAAATCATAATTATCCAAAGGTTGGATGCAATGTCGCGGTTATATGTACTAGTGTGTAACTGTGGTTATTTGTTGAGAGAGAATGTAATGTTTCTTGCATCGTACTAAATGTGTTTTAGGCTTGTTTACTTGTTTCTCCCGCTCTCTTGACCAGTTGGCGAGGTGTCCTTATTCTTGGCACCGACCTATCCCCCTCTTGAGGTGTGCAGTGGGACCCTATCCCCCTCTTGAGGTGTGCAGTGGACCTATCCCCCTCTTGAGGTGTACAGTGGGACCCTATCCCCCTCTTGAGGTGTACAGTGGGACCCTATCCCCCTCTTGAGGTGTGCAGTGGGACCCTATCCCCCTCTTGAGGTGTGCAGTGGGACCCTATCCCCCTCTTGAGGTGTGCAGTGGGACCCTATCCCCCTCTTGAGGTGTACAGTGGGACCCTATCCCCCTCTTGAGGTGTGCAGTGGGACCCTATCCCCCTCTTGAGGTGTGCAGTGGGACCCTATCCCCCTCTTGAGGTGTGCAGTGGGACCCTATCCCCCTCTTGAGGTGTACAGTGGGACCCTATCCCCCTCTTGAGGTGTGCAGTGGGACCCTATCCCCCTCTTGAGGTGTGCAGTGGGACCCTATCCCCCTCTTGAGGTGTACAGTGGGACCCTATCCCCCTCTTGAGGTGTGCAGTGGGACCCTATCCCCCTCTTGAGGTGTGCAGTGGGACCCTATCCCCCTCTTGAGGTGTGCAGTGGGACAATCAACTGGAAACATTGGAGCAAAAGTTGTAATGTGTGTTATTGTTATTGCAACACAAATGCTTGTGCGTGGGCTACTGCTGCAAGAAACAAAACAATCTCCCTAAATAATGATCTAGACTAGAGGGTTATGACAACCTGTGGTTTTGCTATGAATTTCTACAATCACAACATTTCGAAAGGAAACTCACTTGAGTCCCAAGTTTCCAGCCTCAAGAAAACACAATGAGTATTCAGGACGGGTAAGAAAGGAGATTTCAGAGTCAGTTACAAAGAACTTTTGAGAGTGTCTTTTTTAGGGTACAATTTGTTCAATAAAAATGTTGCATTTATATACTGCTTTTATCCAAAGCGCTTTACAATTTGTTCCTCACACACGACGGCGGAGGCGACCATGCAAGGTGCCGACCTGCTCATGGGGAGCAGTTAGGGGTTAAGTGTCTCGCTCCAGGACACTTTGACACACTGCCCGGGAGAAGCGGGAATCAAACCGGGAACCTCTGGATTACCAGACGACTGCTCTACCTCTCGAGCCACTGTCGCCCCTCGTAATTTGTTATTTTTTCTTTTACTTTGTAGGCACGTTGGAAAACTTGACCAAGCTAAGCCGCACGGTTACAGCGAAGCAGCGCGCTTGCTTCTCACAAACATTGCATCCCTATTGGAACGTGACGTGTCCAGCCGGTACCTGCAGAGCATGTCTCCTGTTGAAACACCTGCAGAACCAGAGCATGTCTCCTGTTGATACACCTGCAGAACCAGAGCATGTCTCCTGCTGAAACACCTGCAGAACCAGAGCATGTCTCCTGCTGAAACACCTGCAGAACCAGAGCATGTCTCCTGCTGAAACACCTGCAGAACCAGAGCATGTCTCCTGCTGAAACACCTGCAGAACCAGAGCATGTCTCCTGCTGAAACACCTGCAGAACCAGAGCATGTCTCCTGCTGAAACACCTGCAGAACCAGAGCATGTCTCCTGTTGATACACCTGCAGAACCAGAGCATGTCTCCTGCTGAAACACCTGCAGAACCAGAGCATGTCTCCTGCTGAAACACCTGCAGAACCAGAGCATGTCTCCTGCTGAAACACCTGCAGAACCAGAGCATGTCTCCTGCTGAAACACCTGCAGAACCAGAGCATGTCTCCTCTCCTGCTGAAACACCTGCAGAACCAGAGCATGTCTCCTGCTGAAACACCTGCAGAACCAGAGCATGTCTCCTCTCCTGCTGAAACACCTGCAGAACCAGAGCATGTATCCTCTCCTGCTGAAACACCTGCAGAACCAGAGCATGTCTCCTCTCCTGCTGAAACACCTGCAGAACCAGAGCATGTCTCCTGTTGAAACACCTGCAGAACCAGAGCATGTATCCTCTCCTGCTGAAACACCTGCAGAACCAGAGCATGTCTCCTCTCCTGCTGAAACACCTGCAGAACCAGAGCATGTCTCCTCTCCTGCTGAAACACCTGCAGAACCAGAGCATGTCTCCTCTCCTGCTGAAACACCTGCAGAACCAGAGCATGTCTCCTCTCCTGCTGAAACACCTGCAGAACCAGAGCATGTCTCCTCTCTGCTGAAACACCTGCAGAACCAGAGCATGTCTCCTGCTGAAACACCTGCAGAACCAGAGCATGTCTCCTGCTGAAAACATATTCAGCAATTTGGCGTCAATCCATTGTTACATCAGATAACATTGTTACATCATGTTATGGTTTGTAACCGACCCCAATCGCACAACACAAGACAGGTATGAGAGTAAGCCAAGAACTGGGCATTTATTGAATACAACAAAAAAGCGGCACTGTCCCTTTAAGGGAGAACACAAAATACTGGAAAACAAGAACTTGGGAAAATAGGCACTGTGCCTTTAAGGGGGAACAAAAAACACTGGAAAACAAGAACTAGGGAAAAAGGGCAATGTGCCTTTAAGAGGCGAGCTGGCTAAGGGGAAGGCTAAGGGAAAGGCTAAAGGACAGGGCCAGGGCAAGGGACAGGGCAACGGAGAGGGGTACAGGGACAGAGGCCCGCGGAGGCGGGCTGGAGACAGGGACAGAGAGAACAGGGTTAAGGCCTTGGACAGGGCGAGGGTCAGAGCTGCTTACAGGGATGGAGTAGGAGAACGCGCCAGTTCGGAGAGCGCATCTGGCGCGGGGTCTGGAGTGGTGCGCGTCTGCTTGGAGAACGCGCCGGTTCGGAGAGCGCATCTGGCGCGGGGTCTGGAGTGGTGCGCGTCTGCTTGGAGAACGCGCCGGTTCGGAGAGCGCATCTGGCGCGGGGTCTGGAGTGGTGCGCGTCTGCTTGGAGAACGCGCCGGTTCGTAGAGCGCATCTGGCGCGGGGTCTGGAGTGGTGCGCGTCTGCTTGGAGAACGTGCCGGTTCGGAGAGCGCATCTGGCGCGGGGTCTGGAGTGGTGCGCGTCTGCTTGGAGAACGCGCCGGTTCGGAGAGCGCATCTGGCGCGGGGTCTGGAGTGGTGCGCGTCTGCTTGGAGAACGCGCCGGTTCGGAGAGCGCATCTGGCGCGGGGTCTGGAGTGGTGCGCGTCTGCTTGGAGAACGCGCCGGTTCGGAGAGCGCATCTGGCGCGGGGTCTGGAGTGGTGCGCGTCTGCTTGGAGAACGCGCCGGTTCGGAGAGCGCATCTGGCGCGGGGTCTGGAGTGGTGCGCGTCTGCTTGGAGAACGTGCCGGTTCGGAGAGCGCATCTGGCGCGGGGTCTGGAGTGGTGCGCGTCTGCTTGGAGAACGCGCCGGTTCGGAGAGCGCATCTGGCGCGGGGTCTGGAGTGGTGCGCGTCTGCTTGGAGAACGCGCCGGTTCGGAGAGCGCATCTGGCGCGGGGTCTGGAGTGGTGCGCGTCTGCTTGGAGAACGCGCCGGTTCGGAGAGCGCATCTGGCGCGGGGTCTGGAGTGGTGCGCGTCTGCTTGGAGAACGCGCCGGTTCGGAGAGCGCATCTGGTGCGGGGTCTGGAGTGGTGCGCGTCTGCTTGGAGAACACGCCGGTTCGGAGAGCGCATCTGGCGCGGGGTCTGGAGTGGAACACTGGAATACCTCCCGTAGAGAATTAGAGAGTGCAGTACTGTGTCCCACTCCAGGCAAACGGCGACAGGTGGCGAAGGCTTGCACCTCGTCTCACGCCGGAGATGAAACAGCATACAGAAACAGAAACTCCCGTAGGAGCCTACAGATAGAGAACCTCCCATAGGAGTTTGCAGATAGAGATATGATACGGAACGACCCGACAAGGACTGGGGGGAAGAGCGAGGTATTTAAAGCCCACTGGGGCGCTAATTAGAACACACATCAGGTGCGTGATGGTAATTGATACTTGAACTAGAAGTGTGTGTTCGGCACGGACCAATCAAACAGATAATGAAAGATAGTCCAAGGGTGTGGGCTGCTGAAGAGCAGACGAGACTAAACGAACGCGAGGGTGGGGGCTGGAGAGGTGAGGAGACAGGGAATAAAAGGTCCAGGGAACAGGAATTAAAGGTCCAGGGAAGAGGCGAACCTCACAGATTATTATATAGATACCTCGCCTCCAGAATCGATAGAATATGTGATTTGATTTGAATTCTTTATTTCGAACATGTAATAAAATACAAACGATATGAAATCAAAACTAATAATTGAAAACGAAATTAAATGGAAAAAAATATATAAATAAACAAAAACATAACGCAATTTACATGTTCGAAAAGGAGTAGGAAGAAGTATACACCTATTTAATCATACCCCTTTTCCACTACTCAAATGAGTACTAATCCTTACAAAACAAATATCAATCAATCAATCATATATATGCCAAAGAAAAAATGTAAAACATGAAAGAAATAAAATAAAAATGTAAACACCCGTGAATGTCAAATCCCTTCCTCATCCCTGTACATCGTGAACATCATTTCCTTATCATTCAGTTTGAATTGTCTCATTCTTGGACATTTCACATTCAGACTGTTCCACAGTTTCACGAAGCTGTTGACTTTAGAACCATTTCAAAATACAAATGTCTGTTTGAATGAAAAACGTGTAGGTGACCTGAGGTGCTGCTGCCTGTTCCAGATGAGGAGGCTGGCGTCGGACTGGCAGGCGACCCTGGCAGGAGCTCGCCACTCTGAGCAGCTGGACCAGAGTGAGGAAGGGACCAGAGTGAGGCGCAGAGAGTCCGAGTGGCTGCTGTTCTCCCCCAGTAAGCTCCCGCTGGCCCGGAGCCTGTTTGGGGATCAGACGGGAGGAAGCCCAAGGCCTGGATCACCTCGTGGGCGAAGACCTGCCTACGGACGTGCGGCGGTATGCAGAGCACCGCGCTGAGCTTGGCCGTGTGTGCCGTGTTAGAGTTTGAGTGTTTGAACTGAGCTCGTAGGGGCTGCAGCGCCACCCTGAGGCCAGACTACACCTGTCTGTACGGGGCTGCAGCGCCCCCCTGAGGCCAGACTACACCTGTCTGTACGGGGCTGCAGCGCCCCCCTGAGGCCAGACTACACCTGTCTGTACGGGGCTGCAGCGCCCCCCTGAGGCCAGACTACACCTGTCTGTACGGGGCTGCAGCGCCCCCCTGAGGCCAGACTACACCTGTCTGTACGGGGCTGCAGCGCCCCCCTGAGGCCAGTCTACACCTGTCTGTACGGGGCTGCAGCGCCCCCCTGAGGCCAGACTACACCTGTCTGTACGGGGCTGCAGCGCCCCCCTGAGGCCAGACTACACCTGTCTGTACGGGGCTGCAGCGCCCTGAGGCCAGACTACACCTGTCTGTACGGGGCTGCAGCGCCCCCCTGAGGCCAGACTACACCTGTCTGTACGGGGCTGCAGCGCCCTGAGGCCAGTCTACACCTGTCTGTACGGGGCTGCAGCGCCCCCCTGAGGCCAGACTACACCTGTCTGTACGGGGCTGCAGCGCCCCCCTGAGGCCAGACTACACCTGTCTGTACGGGGCTGCAGCGCCCCCCTGAGGCCAGACTACACCTGTCTGTACGGGGCTGCAGCGCCACCCTGAGGCCAGTCTACACCTGTCTGTACGAGGCTGCAGCGCCCCCCTGAGGCCAGTCTACACCTGTCTGTACGAGGCTGCAGCGCCCCCCTGAGGCCAGACTACACCTGTCTGTACGGGGCTGCAGCGCCCCCCTGAGGCCAGTCTACACCTGTCTGTATGGGGCTGCAGCGCCCCCCTGAGGCCAGTCTACACCTGTCTGTACGGGGCTGCAGCGCCCCCCTGAGGCCAGACTACACCTGTCTGTACGGGGCTGCAGCGCCCCCCTGAGGCCAGTCTACACCTGTCTGTACGGGGCTGCAGCGCCCCCCTGAGGCCAGACTACACCTGTCTGTACGGGGCTGCAGCGCCACCCTGAGGCCAGACTACACCTGTCTGTACGGGGCTGCAGCGCCACCCTGAGGCCAGTCTACACCTGTCTGTACGGGGCTGCAGCGCCCCCCTGAGGCCAGTCTACACCTGTCTGTAGTCAAGTCAAGTCAAGTCAGTTTTATTTGTATAGCACATTTCCAGGCAGCGGCAGCTGACACCAAAGTGCTTCACAAGCAAGTTGATAAAAACAAATTAGTGTGAGGCAAGGTATAAGATTAAAAGAAAGAAGAAAAAAAAACATAGCAAAGCAATGAAAGCAACAAAAACAAACAGTATGGTGCAAGATATAGGATTAAAAACATAATAAAGCAATGAAAGTAATAAAAACTGGTAGGACAAGGGCGGCTAGGTGGTGTAGTGGGCAAGGCACTCGCCACCAGTGTGGAGACGCTAGGATTCGCGTGTTCGAATCCAGCTCTCCACATTGTTTTCAGTTTGGCTGGTCGTCCGCAGTAATACACATTGGCCGTATTACGGGGAGGGAAAACTGAAGGGTGGGGATCGAACGTTGTGAACAAGCGACTCCTACAAGTCGGTTGGTGCGCCTGCGCAGTAGAATCAGGAAGTGTCGGGGGCAGCGTGAGCCTCCCACGCGTTACTCCTCGACACTGAGAGATCGAGCTGCGCAGGTGAAAAGATGCGACTGCTGTTACCTCAAGTACCGGAGGGGACTTGTGCTATGTATGACTTAGTCCACATTGCAGCCGGCTTGTGGGAGGCAAGAAACAGCGTTCGTGACAGGGGAGGGTTGAATTGGATGATACGAAATTGGGATGGGAGAAAATATGGAAAAATGGGAGAAAAAGTGGATCAAAAACAAAAAAAAAAACTGGTAGGACACAGTAAAACAAAGAGGATAGAAGGGCCAGGGGTCTAGTGGTGGTTAAGTAGGGGGGAAGGCCAAGGAGAACAGGTAGGTTTTCAAGAGTGATTTAAAAGCCTGTACGGTCTGGGCAGTCCGTACGCTGAGGGGGAGGCTGTTCCACAGTCTAGGCGCTGCGGTGGAGAAAGCTCTGTCTCCCCTAGTTTTGAGCCTGGTTCTGGGTACCACCAATAGCATCTGGTCAGCTGATCTGAGGGATCGGTGGGGGGTGTGGCGGTGCAGGAGCTCGGACAGATAGGAGGGAGCCGTGCCATTTAATGATTTAAAAACATTTAGTGCTAATTTAAAATCGATCCTGAAGCTAATAGGCAGCCAGTGGAGCGAGGCCAAAACTGGGCTGATGTGTTCGTATTTTCTTGTTTTGGTGAGGAGGC
Organism: Notolepis coatsorum; assembly: GCF_963971535.1. Taxonomy (NCBI): domain Eukaryota; kingdom Metazoa; phylum Chordata; class Actinopteri; order Aulopiformes; family Paralepididae; genus Notolepis; species Notolepis coatsorum. The sequence continues at coordinate 25,036,278 of NC_140177.1, read as the reverse complement.
GCGCGGCTGCGTTCTGCACCAGTTGTAGGCGGCGGAGGAGGGACTTGTCAATGCCCGTGTACAGAGCATTGCAGTAGTCGAGGCGGGTGGTGACAAAGGCATGTATCACCGTCTCTAGGTTACTTTGGGAGAGGTATGCCTTTGTCTTCGCCAAAGTACGGGGCTGCAGCGCCCCCCTGAGGCCAGACTACACCTGTCTGTACGGGGCTGCAGCGCCCTGAGGCCAGACTACACCTGTCTGTACGGGGCTGCAGCGCCACCCTGAGGCCAGACTACACCTGTCTGTACGGGGCTGCAGCGCCCCCCTGAGGCCAGACTACACCTGTCTGTACGGGGCTGCAGCGCCCCCCTGAGGCCAGTCTACACCTGTCTGTACGGGGCTGCAGCGCCCCCCTGAGGCCAGACTACACCTGTCTGTACGGGGCTGCAGCGCCCCCCTGAGGCCAGTCTACACCTGTCTGTACGGGGCTGCAGCGCCCCCCTGAGGCCAGACTACACCTGTCTGTACGGGGCTGCAGCGCCCCCCTGAGGCCAGACTACACCTGTCTGTACGGGGCTGCAGCGCCCCTGAGGCCAGACTACACCTGTCTGTACGGGGCTGCAGCGCCCCCCTGAGGCCAGACTACACCTGTCTGTAGTGTACGGGGCTGTGGCCTGTACGCCTGGGATGCAGAGGGATCCAAGGTTTGGACTCCAACCAGGAAGCTGCTGCCCCTGTGCCCCGTCCGTAGCCGAGGTCAAGGACAAGCCCGGTGGACGGAGACCGTGCCCAGGAGACACAGCTCAGGAGACACAGCTCAGGAGACACAGCTCAGGAGACACAGCTCAGGAGACACAGCTCAGGAGACAGTGCTCAGGAGACAGCTCAGGAGACACAGCTCAGGAGACAGTCACGGAGGTAGCCGGGCAGCAGAGGAAGTTCTCCAGGATCCCGCAGGATCCTCTGGGCCTGACGGCACCCAGGGGTTCAGTGGCAGAGGGGGAGCGAGGCCTGCAGCCAGAGTTACTCTGTCTTTCCTGGCACGCTGACACATGCAGAGGGCTATATATACTGTATATACTGACAACACTGATGATGCTGCACAAGATTTATTATTGTTATTAATTCATATGAAACACATGTTGAAATATGTCCTGTCTATTTGAAAATGGTTTAATTCAAGACACATCTCAGATGCAGGTGAACATCACCGACAGAGGGGGGCAGCGTTTGGCTGTGTGTTTACATGTCTGTGTTTTTTAACCGTCTGAGAACTGCGGCCTGTGATACTTGGATGGTGGATACACCAGAGACAGTCTAATGAGGAGACGCAGCACTCCCTCTGAGGTTTGAATGGAAAAAGATGGCGGCAACAACGAAACTACTTAAAGGGGAACTATTTTACTATTTCTTTCACTATACAATTCCTTTTTTTTCACTTTTTTGTTTATTATACTTTTTTGAGGACATAGAAATTATAAGTATATGTCTGCATATATACATTATTGTATTGTCATTGTCCACATAGAACAGATAACAACATTAAACAGAAGAAAATAAAATAAAAAAATAAAAAACAAGAAAAAATAAAACAGAGTTCAAAAGTAAATAATAATACAAACAAACACTGACTTGGTCGCACGACAGTCGTCTCAAACGTATATACATAGTATATCAAATATATAGCACATGTTTAGGTACCCAAATATGCTTCTCCAATGTATATCCGGTATATCAAATAACTCACGTTGACTTAACGTTCACACAGATGAATACCAACAAGCAGCATACAAATTGCTATTCTGGAATAGTATGGAACTGTACATCATCCACAAGTACAAGGAATGAACCCCACGTTTTCTTGAACATGGATGAAGAACCTCTCAGAGTGCATCTTATCTTTTCAAGTTTGATAAAGTATAGTATGTCTCTAATCCAGTGAAGGTGAGTGGGGGGAGCAGCGGACTTCCATTTAAACAGAATCAGCCGCCTGGCCAGTAGAGTGGTAAATGCCACAACGTGTGCTTTGAAAGTGATAACATAGGTGGGGAGTATCCAAAAAGAGCTGTCAATACATTTGGTTCAAGATTTGTCTCAATACTTCCCGAGATGGTTTCAAAAATATTTGTCCAATACCTGTGCAAGGAGGGGCATGTCCAAAACATGTGAGTATACTTTTAGTGAGTATACAATTCCTGTGAGTTTATGGAACACCTCTGTAATTTTTTATTTTTTTTAATTCATTGTTTTGTATTTCTAATCAAGTACTCAAAAACAGCATTTTTCTACCTCAAGATCTTAAGCCGTTTTGAGCCTGGGCTCCAACCACAATGGTAAACCACTGCCTCGCCTGAACATTAACATGCAGCGGTGTCTCTCTGACATCACAAATCAGCACATTTTCAGATGACTCAGTTCAGTGAGGGTGAATATTGTGAGAGGAGAATTGGAAGAATGCGCCAATATGAGAATTAGAGACATAGATCATATTAATATAAGTCCACATAGCTAGGAAACAATGCTAAACACTGAAAAAGGCCATTTATAAGATAGTTCCCCTTTAAATCATTAAATGTGATAATCAAATAATTAAATGTCAAGTACGATTATAATCACATCAACATTTTTAAGGATGGTTCAAATGAATAACAAAGGACTCTGTGGCAGAAACCACTGGATGGTGCATGTCTAGTAGGGGTCAGGTCCTGTTAGTAGCCGCTCTCAAGATGGTGGCAGAGTGGGCGGCTGGGTGGTGCAGCGGACATTGCGCTCGTCACCAACGTAAGAGACACCGGGTTCGAATCCGGCTGTCGGCGTTGCCTCCGGCCTGGGCCGGTCGTCATACTAACTCAATTGGCAGAGTTAGGGGGTGGAAGTCGATGGGTGGTAATCTGGACGTTGTGGACAGCGACTCCTACAGGTCGGTTGGGGGACGCCTGCACAGCAGAGACAGGAAATGGCGGGGGTAGTGTGAGCCTCCCACACGTTGTCTTGTATCTCACCCTGTATCCATACGCTTGCAGTAGTTCTATCTATTACTCGATTTCACAATTTTCTTATATACTATGATTCTACTGTCACCATGTATGCATATGCTCACTACATGTATTTATTGCTCCATCTTCGCCCACTACAAACATGCAACTCTCTAACCCCCCCCCCATCTCTCTGAGTGCTTGTCTCGTAGTGCTGACCAAGGTGGTGGATGTCTCGGGGTCTTGGCCAAGATTGCAGTGACTGCTCTACGTGCACCACGAGGCCATGGATCAGCTTCTTACCGTCTTCTGTCTGTGGTCTGTCAACGTGGTTTCATTGCTGGGTTAAGTACTTCTATTCTATTCACATAATATGCTTACTTCATATATCTATTCTATTCACATATATGCTTACCACTTGTATCTATTGCTATGTCCGCCCATTACAATCACGCGAGCTGTCTAACGCCTGTCCCGTCTCCCTGTGAGTTGCTGTCCCGGAGTGATGACCGGAGTGTCGGATGTACCGTGATGAAGACCGGGAGGATGCGACCCTCTCTGCATGCCCTCCTGTCTCCCTGTCTCCGGCTGTCTCGTAGTGATGACCGGAGTGCTGGACGTCCCGCGATGATGACGGGGAGGTTGCGACCCTCTTTGCGCCGCCCCTGTGCCTCAAATAGATCCACTATCAGCTCTATCTTTAATATTTCAAAATGTTCAGTTGCTATTGCTATCAGCTCTATCTTAAATGTTTCAAAATGTTCAGTTGCTATTGCATGCACTCATCGGAGTTTCACTACACACATGAGTGCATGCTTACCAACTGTCCGTCTGCAACACTACTATCACCGACATCTAAGAAGGGAGATCCCCCCTTGAATGGCCCTTCTAAGGTTTCTCTCCTCCTGCCTGTGGTGCATTTTTTCCTATTGCTAGGTTTTAGTGAGTTTTTCCTTACCCCACGCGAAGGTATGTCTGGGAGTGTTGCATTCATTTCATTCATTTATTTTGCATTAATTAAAAATTTGTTGGACCTTATGGTGTTCTTGTTTTGTTCTTGACTTATTGTTATGTTTCTTCTTGACTTGTTTAAAGAAGACGTGTCCGGCCCATGGGGACATTAACGTGTGTTGTCGGGCCTTACAAATACATTTGATTTGATTTGATTTGATTTGATTTGATTTGATTTACACCTCGCCAATGAGAGTCCGCGCTGGCAGGTGAAAAGATGTGACAGGCTGCCTCCTCGTGTATCGGAGGGGACACGTGATGCAAGGCTTCTATCCTCCTTACAACCGGCCAGTGGGGGGCATATGTGAGCAACGTTCAAGACAGGGGAGGGGAGAATTGGCACAGCGAAATTGGGATGGGAGAAAAATTGAAAAAATAGGAGAAAAAGTGGATACAAAAAAAGATGGTAGCGGAGTGAGCAGACGTGTCTTAACCCTTTCTGCGCCAAAAACGAGTTAACTCGTTATTGCCGTCCAATCGTTGATTTGACTCGTTGTTGTGATCGTTATTTCTTTTATTCGCTATTTCCATTCATAATTCATCCAGCAAGGCTCTGGGAAACTCTGGCACTCTGTCTGAGATCGCAATGGCCCGATACCGCCGCCTGGCTCTGTGCGTCGGCGAATGTCGTCCGGGCGCAGTTATCTTGTAACGTGGATCCAGATGAACAGTCGAGTGCATTGAATCGCCTTCGAGACGCAAGAATCAATATGCGTTTGGAGTTAATGGCGTCGGCCAAACGGAAATACGATCTAGCAGATGGCAATCAAATAATTGGAATATTCTTTCTGCAGTCTCATCGGCTAGAGGTAAGAGCAATCTAACGTTAATTCCAGCTTGATTGTCCATTTCTATCATTGCAATCCATCTGATCAACGTATGCAGTTGTACTAACTAATGCCGTTATTGACAATCAATGAATCATAAACGACCCCCCCCCCCCCCCATTTCCTGCATGCATGATGGAACATAATATATACCGATCATATGCATTTGAATTTTTTATTGTAGCGTGTATAGGGACGAAATGCCAATGGATTAAGTATAATATGCATCGCAGCCTATAACTAGCGTTCTAGGAATTACCCCAGACCAAACTATACTTATATTCACCACGGTATAAAACGACAATGTATGAATGGAAAAAATATTACTTTCCCACATCTTGAACGATAGATACCCGATGTTGAATGGGCCACAGTATTGCAGATATAGCTATAATATTTAAATAGTTATAGCCCTGCAAACAAGGTGAGCGACTCCCACCGTTTACAGCGTTGGCGGTAGAGCTATAAGATGCTGATGTTGCGTGGCAGATATTGTGTTAAGACTTTGGATATACCGCAACATATTGTTTACAAAAATATGTTATTGTGATGCGTGAACACACATTTTCTTTTTTTATCCCATAAAACCTTTTTTTTTCTTTAACTTTTTGTAACTGTACAAAAGCACTAGCAGCCTCATACCACAGGTCACTTTAAACACATAAGAAAAGGTCACTTTAAAGGAAAGAAAAAAGGTCACTTTAAAGGGGAAAAAAAAAAAACATAACTGGATGTTTTTGTATAGTATAGTTAGGATAGTGACTAGAGTATAACTGTATTATTGTATAATAGTGTACATAGGACTCATTACCTTTTGTATTTTATCTTAGTACTTTTATCATGTCTATTTTATTTCTATTATGTGTATTTTTTGCATCAAAGGCATGGCCACCTTCATTTCACTATATGTCTATATGTATGTGATGAATAAACCTCTTGAATCTGTATCCTCTGGGCTGGGGGGCCTGGGGGCCTGGTCACAGTTGCAAACGGCAATGTATATTTATACACCGGGAACGATGGATTCGCCTATCAGAGAAAACGACCTTTGTTTCCGTCTCTCACTTGTCAAGGTCAAAAAGCATCAACATGCCCTCAGCGTCGTTTCAGAACGTGTACATGGAGTTTTGTCTTTATTTGGGGGGGGGGGATCAGTTTTCCACTCAATGCGATGATATCTGGCGCGTCCCATTGTTCAATCACCAGACCACATCTTGCGCAAGACCCGCATAGTAGCACCTTATTTCCAGCCCCTCTAATGACACCTCAAGTGGAATGTTGTGTTTATAGTCGTACTGATTGAGGGCTTCCTTAAAGGTCCAGCTCGAACCTAAACAATATGTGTTTCTTCACTCGTCAGACCCCGCTGGAAAAGACAGAATCCTACGTGTGCTCAGTTTTGTTCTCAAAATTGGAAACATACTACACACCCACCCACACACACACACACACACCCTTTGGATATGCTGTTGTATATCATAATGGCTATTGTTGCAAATCCCCGGCACTGATTTAAACCGTGTAGCGTTGCTACGTGTCCACGGGGGTTTGACTCTCATCCCCACCGAAGTGCCGGCCGCTTTTGAAACGAGCCGATGTTGTGTTTTTATTGCAAAAGGAACCTTCTTCCGCGAGAGAGGACATCTGTGAACAATATGTGTGACGGGGAATTTATTCGCCCCGATGTCAGGAAATGTTTCATTGCTGATATTTACTTTTCAAGGCCAGAAAACCTCAGTGTTTTCTCCCGACGTAGAGAAGTCATTATTTATGTACATAGTATCGGATGTCAAATAATCAAGGTTGTTTATGCCAACCAAGCTGCTTGGGAGAATTTGAACAGGCTTTTTCTTGTTCGTTTTCCCTGCGAAGCTGCACCTGTTGGCCGCTAACCGATGCATTCTTAACATTCTGAGCACTGGAAGAGATCAGGTAGGTTCTGTTGGTTCTGTGACACGGTGATATCCAACAGATTTGGTGCCAGGGACCTTTCAGGGGGAACACAATGACTGCACACCGGAGACACACACACACACACAAACATGACGACAATGACCTCCTGACATCCTTCAGTGGGTGTCTTTGGTTTGAGACAAAAGCTAAACCGGTATCCCTGAAGAAACAGTGAAGATACAGTTCCATCCTAAAGAGGAAGGCGGTCCCCCCCCCCCCCCCCCCCCCCCCACACACACACACGCACACACACACCCCTGAGAGGTCTGTGTGGAGTAGAGCTCACTGATAACACTCTGGGACCAAACATCATGGACGATTTAGTATGACTCACGTTGAATGACTCACGCTGCTAGAATGAGATTTCCGTGTGTACAGTATGTGTGTCTCGGGAGTCTTGGCTTAATTTACTACGACACCTAGAATGCCTTCTTGTGTTTTCAACCTCTGTGGATCAAAGCGGGATTCGCCGACGATGACGCATTTCTCTCGCCTTAGCGGCTAACGTGTAAAAAAGCACTTCAGTAGTTAGCGTTTCCAATCGGCACCTGCTCGGCTCTGCTCTGCTACCCGGCGGTCTGGACGGCGTTCCGCCGCTGGATGCATTTGTTATGCACCTCCTTGGCGACGTCACTCTGTTCCTGTGTACAATACAACACATTGGCCCTTTTGTTGTTACACGACTGACCCCCGCTACACACACACACACACACACACACCTCACACATCTAGTCCGCGGAGGGGTGTTTATTTAGATTTAATTTGGGGGGGGGGGGGGGGGTGATATGGCACCTGCAAAAACGATGGCCATCTGCTCCTCATTTTCCATTCAAGGTGGCTCAGAGGCTAAACTAGTAGTTTGTGTTGGAGGAGACGTGAGAGTCTGGTCAACACTCTCTTCACACCCCCGGCTCCGGGTCCTATCACCATGGAACCCTCTGCTGGGACGTGTCCGGGGTAACTGCCGTGTGCGGAGCTTGTGGATCTACAGGCACCCCCCAAAAACTAAAAGGTACCAGGCCACCTGCTCCAGCGCATGCCCCCCCACCCCCCCGGCACACTTACTGATCTGACCGGGTGAGGCTATTACCACCTTACGCTTAAGATGGCAGCCCTCCCTCGGAGCAGAAGGTAAACGTAAAGCCTTTGCTCAGGCCAACGCATCCTCTCTAGTGCTCCTGGAGATAGAGCCAGGGAGATTATCATGTCAGGAGTAATAATCCCACTCGGCCCGCGAGCACAATGCTGGAGGAGGTGGAGCAACGCTTGTGGGGGGAAGGCGCAGGGAGAAGCTCTCTCTGCTCCACTTAGCGTAACTGCACTCTCTCTCCCAACTAACCCCAAGCCATCTCCTCACCCCTCCACTGCACCCCTTCCTGCAGCCCGGCCCGCTGAAGAGAAGACCTGCTGCCCCCGAGGTAAGAACATCCAATCTCTACGCTTTCATGTCTGTCCCACAGTGTCCTCTGTCTGTGTGTGTGTGTGTGCGTGGAGGTTAAGTGATTTAGTGTCCTGCAGAAATGCACTTCACGGTGAACAGAGTAGGGGAGAGGAGGTACGGCTGTGCGATGATACGCTGACCGTGATCTGTACCTCTGTTTCAGGTGAACCACGGGGCCCTCGATTGGGGTTTTGTGACGAACGGGGGACACACGGTCTTTGGACAGATTAACGGGGTGAGAGAGAGAGAGTCGTGTTGAAGTGAGCCACATGCTTTTTCTGGAGCTTCTCCAAGCAGCCTCTCCTCCTCCCCCCCACCCCTTTCCCACGGATGGAGCCCGGCGCCATGGAGCTCCCCGCTGCCTCCAGAGAGGTGTGGATTTTGATCACCGCAATGTAAGGGAGTCTCGCGGAGGTTCCGCCATGATAAAGGGATAAGAGAGCCGCAGGCCCCGGGTTCAGCACGCCAGCCCACCTCCTCTGGAAGCTCCGCAGACTTCACGGAGTCCTGATGGTTCTTGGGGACCGAGCTGGATGTTTCCTCCCCACGCCGCGTGCCTGTGATGATGGACTTACTCAGCCAGCACTTGCCCGTGGAGGTCAGCTGAAGACGACGCCACGCAGCTAAATCTGGATTAGCCGGGCCGAACGGTAAGGACACCGCATCTTCTTTTGTTAGTATAAGCCGGCGGCTTATGGGGAGAAGGCGTTAGGTGCTGCTGACACAGACGCCTCGCCACCGCGCGCCAGAGTGCCAGCGGACGCGCTCTCGGATTATCTGTATCAACAAGAAGCCCCTCGCTTCCGCCACATGTCAGGGAGACGCACGGCGACGCCGCGGCCGGACGGCACGAATCTCGCCGTTTTTTTTTATCAACGTTTCTTCGTTTTCACCCGCGTACCGTTTTCACTCGAGCGATAAAGCGTTACAAACGCGGTAACAGGTTGAGCGGGAGAGCGGGGTGTTTGTTCCCATCGCGGCTGATGTCCCGCTCTAAAAATAAACGGGCGGTGCTCTTTGGGAGCTGCACACCTCACACCTGACTATCACGACCGCCGGCGTCGACTGTGACGATCCCCCGTCCCCCTTAAGCACATATCATACGTGGAGATTATACTGTATCTAGTTCCCAGAGTCCGGACAGAGGTTAAGCCTATAGTCACTTGAGCTCTTCAACTCCCATAACCGGCCCCTTCCTGGTTGAAGGGTGTGGAGTGAAGGGAAGTGAAGGGACGTGAGGTCAAGCGATGAGTAAATCGGTTTTACTTTTTACCACCAAAATCTCATCATCATCTAGTTCTTTTTTTTCTTGTCAGCTTCTCAGCATGGCAAAATACGCAGGGCCCACCTGCGAGAAACATAAACAGTACATATCACAACAGTAGTATGAACATAATATACAGTACACTAATAATAATGTCATTATAGTGTCATCACATGTCAGAAGTTATGTGCCTGCTCCAGCTTGTACACCTGGGCCGTGTCTGAGTGGTATTCACCGTGTGCCAGACGGCTGTCAAACAAATCCAACAAACACCAACCTCAACGTGTTTAACATGAGTTTAGCAGCGATAGCGTTGTGTTCAAAGAGGATCTGGCGTAGACAGATTAGCAGTCAGTATAGCAGGTCGTAGACTCATTTATAGTAAGCAGACGACATCAATCTTATTCCCGGGCCTATGGATGAATGATGGGGCGTGGTGACGCTTCCAGGCCCTGGAGAACCTTGCTTTTGTCATACGGAATTCCTGCTTGAATGCGGCCTACGCCTCGAAAGGAGGTCAAAATGTCACATCAGTCCCGCCACCTTGACAGCTCAGGGTTTGAGGTGTGCCCCTAAGATTTTGTGCCTAGCGGCTCAGCTGGAGTCACCAGAGATTAATGAGTATAACCCCCCCCCGCCCCTGGAAACAATGGTAGGGATTCCCTGGAGGAATTGTCGCTTTGAACCGCTCACCTCTACCCAGTTGGCCCGGACAGACAATCACAAGGGATAGATTAGGTTCAGTTCAAATCTATTGTCATTGTACAGCACAAGTACAGCGTGCGAGGTAAAAGTAAAGTGCATTAACAATACAAAGTGATTCAATGGGATATATATAATGAAGCTACTGACTGATATGCTAATCTGATGTACAGTATTATTATGTAAGATAAGATATAAGATATTCCTTTATTGATCCCCGTGGGGAAACTCATGCATCATAGCAGCATGGGAAAGGGGAGGTAAAGGTATGGGCAGGGTAATAGTAGAAACACATAAATACAGGCAATATAAAATGATTGTACAGTGATCCAAGTATACAGTAAATACACTATGTTAGTAAGCCATACTGGCCAGTGGTATAACTAATAAGAGTAGGTATGGGATATATACAGATATATAGATATAGATATAGTACATACAGTATGCAGTGTGTACATAAACAGGAATATATGCAGATATAGATACATATATATACAGTATACACAATATTATTGTACATGGCTATGTACATGTAGTATATGGACATGGCTATCCATATAGTGTTATATGGATAGACTATAGGTTGAGGTAAAGTAGTTATGATTACAGTGTACGGCAGGTGAAGGCAGTAGATATGGTATGAACTGATACCAGTGATACCTTCTATGATCTAGTTCAGTGTGCAGTTTACCTGGCCTACAGTAGCCTACAGTAGTATACTGTGGTGCAAAGATTCACAGCTGTTATCAACTTTATTGCCATTTCCCACACATGCAATTCCTCATTGACCTGAACTTCAACTTGAGGAGATTGCAGGGAACATTGGTTCATTTACAGTAACCGTGACAACGAAGATCTTATCCGAGAAACGTGTCCTTTGCATTGTTGTTATTGTGGTATAGTTAACTATTGAGACACTGGAATGCCTGATGGAGACCTTTTTCATACGTCAGCAGACTCATTTGCCTAATCTTCGCGG